>NC_079502.1:100307046-100591040 GCF_030052815.1 Hevea brasiliensis | reverse complement strand
CACCATGCCACGTCCTCGACTCGTTCTTTGAATCCATCAGGTAACTCAACCGAGTTATCCCGTTTCCTTAGAACAAAGAATGGCAACCCTGATAACTCTAATCCGAGTGCCAACTCGTTTATTTCAGGTTGACTCAGTTCCACCTCGCTTCCAAATGCTATGTAAACCACAGAACCTTTGTTTTGCTTGTCTAGCCACTCTCTGATTGTGAGCCACGTTTCATCTTCGTTACATCTGGCATCAAAATCTGCAGGTGGTAGTAAACCTATTGGAAGCGCAGGCTTGCGGTGAAGCTCTCCAAGAAGCCTCAAAAAGTCCGCCTCTAATTCATTGCAGCTCCGCACAGCTATTACATCACAACCTGCAATGACTGATCCTAAACGAAACACATCGGAGACACCTGAATAGTTTACCGCGACAGGATAAGCTCGCTTTGCCTCGTGGAGCTGATATGCGACCTTCGAAGGAAAAGGAATCCAATTAGGAAGTACAGTGAAATCTTCTGGTTGAGTGCGCGGATCCTCACCATTAATCATGGCAGAAGATGATGATCCAAAGAAGGATATACTCCATGCAGCTAAAATAGCGAAGAAGGCACGCGAGATCCTAAGATTGGCCGCAATGGAAGGTAACCAGTAAGGAGCAAAGTCGTAAATGATCCAATCCGGAGTAGAAGTTTTTAAAAACTGGAGAAGAGGACCTTGGAGGCCGTCGTAAGCAATCTTGAGGTATGGAATTTTCTGGGAAGGTATATCAATGGTGGCCTCTGCACTGTGTGGGAGATGTTCAACTGTGGGTAAAGGGAGGCTCACTAAATTGATAAGCGGTGCTAAATTTGAAGGGATATTGGGCAACCGTCGGATGTTTCTAGGAGTGGATATGAAGGAGATTTTATGACCCCTTTGGGCTATGTGCTTGGCAAGATCAAGGAATGGGATTATATGACCAAATGCCAACCATGGAAACAAAGCAACATGAAGCTTTTTACCAGGTTCACTCATCATGAGTTAGTGAGCCGATATCAAACCCTCTCACTTGCAGGCGTTAGCGAAATTCTTGCCACTCTACTAAGCACTCAAAATATGAAGACGTGAGATTGACCTATTTGAAAGGTCGGTCTAGAATCCCCTAAGGACAAATTATATTTTATATTCGAAACATGTGGTGGTTTATTTACATAAATAAAATAAAATAAAATATGTTTAAATTAAAAAGTAGAAACTGATGTGATTTTGATTATTTAACCTTCTACTAACAAAAATGTGTTTAATTTAGAAGAATGAATGTTAACAAAATAAAATTTGAAAGATATAATTATTTTAAATTAAAAATAAAGAAATTAACTTAGAATTTGTTATAAATTTAAAAGAAAAATTATAATTTACTCTATTTTTAAAAATTGGAGTATAATTAAATTGTCATTGGACACGTATCTACAATGCTTTCAACATCTTCCCTTCTAATTTGCTTCTAATTTGGTATAGTAATAGAGTGTTACCAATTTGATCTGTCACTAATAGCATGAGTTTAAGTAATATAATTGGGTTGAGATAGATTAATTTTAGTAATTAATATTCGTATCGAATTCATATTAAATTTTATTTTATATATTTAATATACATTATTCGAATTTATCAGTATAAACTTTTTAGAAAATATATTATTAAAAATAAATTTTATATGTTTTTAATACAACTATTAAATTTTTAATATAAAAATTATTAATAAAAATATATTTACATGAATTATTAACTAAATATATAAAATTAAATAAATTTAACAGAAGTTGATAACATATAAATAATAATTAAATTTAGAATAAATATAAATAAATTCAAATATAAATAAAATATTTTTATGAGTACCATTCAATTTCATATTCTTATTTTCAGTTTTTTCTATGAACAAGAATATTATTGATAAAATAGTTAACGAAAAACTTAGAGGATTTTTGGTTTAACTTATAAAAATCAACTTATAAGCATCTAGAATTTATAAGTTAATTTAAGTTTATGAACATTTAAAATTTTAAAAATATACGTGTTTGGTTAAAATATTTATAAGTGACTGATAAATCGTTAATATATTTAATAAAAGATAAATCATAAATACATTTATTATTAAAATGACTAAAAAGATACTCAATGATATTTATGATTAAATTTTAATAATTAAATAAAAATAATATAACAAAATATTTAATCAAACTAACTTATAAATATATTGCTTATAAATACTAAAATAAAAAGTTGAATTCCTTAACCTTTTTCTTTTAACTTATAAACTCAACTTATCAATCTAAAAATTATTATAAATAAATAGATAGATCAGTTATATATATATATAATAACTGCGAGATGTGTGAACATAGCAAGGGTAGTTGATTTCAAAGGTTTCAATATCATCATGGAGATTTTTTTTTTTTTTCAATCAAAGAGAGTATAATTAATCCATGATGAAAGTTTTGAAATTAACCATTTTTTTTCCTATTGTTCAAACATATCTCGCACTCACCAAAAGTGGCATATTATAATTAGTCTATTGAAAAAAATTTGTCTAAAAGAGCACTTTATTTTTAGTTATTTTAAAATACACACTTTTGTCTAACAAATTTTATTATCAAGACTCTATTTGTTTTATAGAAAATGACTTATATAAAGAAAATGTTTTCTATGAAAAATATTTTTAAAATAATATTTTCATGAAAATATTTTTCGTTGTTTGGTTGTAATGTTAAATTAATAATATTTATTTATTTTTTTTTATATATAAGTGTGTTCACATTTTAATAAAATTTTCAAAGTTTAGAAAATAAAAAATGATTTTCCCTTTTGAAAAATTTTTCCTAAAAAGGACTGAATTTTTTTATCAAAAATATTTTTCGTTAACTAATTTTCTTGAATGCTTTCAAATATTAAAAATATGAAAAATATTTTTAATAAAATATTTTTATAAAATAAACAAAACCTAATTAATATTTAAATTATATATATTGCATTTATATCTTACATTTTTTAATTTATAGTTTTTATAATTATATATAAATAATAAATTATTACATGCATTTATTTATTTTATTCGTAGACAGAGCAACAATGCTGCCCGTGAGCTAGTTGCTATAACTTTAAAGGATGATTTTTACGGCAATCAAATGACGAAGATCATCAATGAATGGTTGAAATTTTTCGAATTGATTTTTGACAAGCCTAGCGATTTTGGAGAAACCGACTGCATATTTGGAATTACAAGGTCACAAGGATTTCAGAGGTGTGCGCTCGGATGGAGAAAAAACCTCTAGCATTTCAATCACAAATAGTAACATGTGAGCCCCACAATAGTACTGGACCACGCAAGTGGGCCACACTGGTGACTTGTGGACGTCACATACAAGCCCTATAAGAGACATGTGGACCTATTGGGGTACCCACTTGGTGAAATGCGGGTCCTACAGGCTGACAAGTCGTTTTAGGTAGTAATGGGGCAAATGACCGTACTAAGGTAACTCATAATGGAAAAATACCAGAATAGGCTAACACCAAAAAAACTTACCAAGAGGCGGGTTGCGATGGTCACGTGGGGACGTTATTCAAAATAGCGTCCCTGGCACCCGAAGCTTGGATGCTAATCATATTAGCGTCCGGAATGAGCCACTGCAGCACGCGAAGAATATTGCGTCCTATCTGCTCCGGATGCTAATTATATTAGCGTCCCGTGTCCTCCCGAGCCTCGCAGCCTCCTCCCACCCAAGCCTCGCCGCGCAAGTCCAATCTGCGCAAGGAATCTTCCCGCACGCGGACGCTATTTTTATTAGCGTCCCATGCCGATCCGCCTGGCCCAACTGCTCAGAATCTTGGTGAAGGTGGGGCGCTAATATGATTAGCGTTTTTCATGTTTCTTACGGAGAGTCTTGGGCGCTAATCATATTAGCGTTTTAGCCTTGCCGGTTACGCCGGCCGGCTGCTTTGGCCGCGGAGGCGTAGGTTGGGCGCTGTCGTGGGGACGCTATTTTGAATAGCGTCCTCACGTCGCTGCCATTGCCGAGGCGTTGTGGGGGACGCTATTTTGAATAGCGTCCTCACGTAAAAACGCTATTTTGAATAGCGTTTTTACGTGAGGACGCTATTTTGAATAGCGTTTTTCTTTGGACGCTATTTTAAATAGCGTCTACGTGTTAGGACGCTATTTTTATTAACGTTTTTTGGCCTTCTCACCCTTTTCCCGTAATTTTTCCAAATTCTACCCCATTTTGGTTTGTTATTTTTTAAATTGACCCTGTACGGTCAATTCCCCAGTAGATGGTTCCCAAGGTTTTTGACATTTTGAACGTGAAGAATTTTTTTTTAACATGAAATTAAAATTTCAACGAAAGGAAATGCAGGGGGTTAAGGACTAAATCTAAATTAAAAAAAATAATCTAAAATTTATCAATCCAGAAGTTTTAACTTAGTTTATTATAAAGCAAAGAAAATCAGAGAGGAAATCTTAAGGACATACCGAAAAAGATAAAACAGAACCCTTCATTATAGCTTTACTGTATGGCACAATCAGAAGATTGAAAGTTCACTCATAGGCCAATCTCATATCTACCCATCACACTACACAGCAAAACCAAATGTAGCCAAACCTGAAATAAAAAAATCAACACAGAGATATCCAGAAACAAGAGAGCACTCTAATAATTAAATTATTCTCTCCTCTGCTGCTGAGAAAACAATGAGCCCTTCCAAGATCTGAGCTCCTCTTACACAGCCACCCGTCGAGGACAACAGATCTGATGTCAAAAGGGGACGCAAGACAACACAGGGACCTACCATCAACAACTTTTTTAATCCTCACTAGATTTTATCCGCAACCATGAAAGGCCACTTATTCTCTTCGATTATGACAACTCCTATACAGATCTACTCCTCATTATCCTCATCATGAAAACTCATAGATCTATAAGAAATAGCACCCAAAAGACTATTTACTCTCAACCCAGTTGCAGGAGGTATAAATCACAGTTAGGCTAGTCTTCCCTTGCCCCGAAGGGTAAGGGAAGCCTTCAACAGATGAAAAGCTTGACGACTCAAAAGAAACGATAAAGAAAAACTTTGAGATAAATATTCACTCTCCAAAAGTGGAGACGGTAAAGAACATTCATCTGTTGGAAATTAAGGAGTATTAAGGGGAATATTGTTATAATCCACAAACTTAGTGGACGGTACACCTTTTCGCATAATAGTAAATATTATTCCTGGCTTAATACACGAATGGAGCACATACATGTGAAAATCTAAAATCAAGAGCTTGAGAGTGGGCCGTACGATTTCTCAACTTTAAGCAACGCCACATCAACTCCATATCTTTTTCCAACTTTGTAGAATACCATATTAATCTCTTGTTAATTTGATAAGAAGAGAAATGGAAAATCATAAAAATTACATTAATGTATATAAAATTTTCATGTTGATTAAAATTTATTAAATTTAATGTTAAATTTTTTTAATATTTTTTAATTAATATATTTAAATTTTTTTTAGTGACTGTTCTAATATTAATATCAGACAGACTCTAAAATAAATAAATAAATAAATAAATTATATAGCATGCATGATGGAAGGAAACAAAATGGAATTTTTGGATACTAACTATTGATGAACGATTTTCTGGAGTGACAATAATTCTTCTCATCCCCCCAGGTCGCATACCTAGAATTCCTTCCTCGAATCCTGCATTATTTGATTACAAATTTCAGCCATATATATATATATATATATATATATATATGCTAGTTAAACAAAAGAAGAATTCCTTTGCTTATACTCTAGACTTGGTTTCTTTTTTTTTCACCTTCTCCAAATCGATGCCAGCACAGATGGACTTCTTCAGGAGAACGATCTACAGTGTTGCTCTGAATGAGCTCATGAAATTGATCATAGAAATCGTAGTGGAATGTCACCTGCAAATGATCATAGAAATCATTTATGCCCTTTTCATTAATAATATATATATATATATATATATTTTTTCATATTTTAATAAAATTTTTAAAATTTAAAAAATAGAAAATGATTTTTTTTAATGAAAGCTATTTTTTTTAAAAATAATTTTATTTTTTATAAAAAATTTTTTAATAATAAATTTTTCTGAATACTCTCAAATACTAAAAAATATAAAAAATATTTTTTATAAAATAAATGAAGCCTAACTAATATTTAAGTTATATATATCACATTTATATTTTTTTAATTTATAATTTTTTTTTAATTATATATAAATAATAAACTATTACATACATTTATTTATTTTATTCGTAGAGAGAGCAACACTGCTGCTCATGAGCTAGTTGCTGTAGCTTTAAAGGATGATTTGTTTACCTGCAATCAAATGACGAAGACCATCAATGAATGGTTGAAATTTTTCGAGTTGATTTTTGACAAGCCTAGCGATTTTGGAGAAACCGACTGCATATTTGGAATTAGAAGGTCACAACGATTTCAGAGGTGTGCGCTCGGATGGAGAAAAAACCTCTAGCATTTCAATCATAAATAGTAACATGTGAGCCCCCACAATAGTAGTGGACCACACAAGTGGGCCACACTGGTGACTTGTGGACGTCACATTCAAGCCCTATAAGAGACATGTGGACCTATTGGTGTACCCCACTTGGTGAAATGCGGATCCTACAGGCTGACGAGTCGTTTTAGGTAGTAGATGGCTCCCAAGGTTTTTTGACATTTTTAGCGTGAAGAATTTTTTTTTAAAAATAAAAAAAAATTTAAACCAAAAGACAAAAAGGTGTGTGCCGGGATGGAGAAAAAAACACAGGAAATTCAATCTTAAATAGTAACATGTGAGCCCCACAATAGTAGTGGACCACACAAGTGGGCCGCACTGGTGACTTGTGGACCTCAAATACAAGCCCTATAAGAGACATGTGGACCTGTTAGTGTACCCCACTTGGTGGCATGCGTGTCCTACAGGCTGACAAGTCGTTTTAGTTAGTAGATGGTTCCCAAGGCTTTTGACATTTTGAACGTGAAGTTTTTTTTTTTTTTTTTTTAACATGAAATCAGAATTCCATTAAAATAAAAGGAAACAAAGGGGGGTTAAGTACTAAGTCTAATTCTGATTTCATGTTAAAAAAGAATAAAAAAACCCAAAACCCATCAACCCAAAAAATTCAATCTAGCCCATTACAAAGCAAAGGGAATCAGAGAAGAAATTTCAAGAACATACTGAAGAAGACGGAGCAGAACCCTTCACCACAGCTTTACTGCATGACACTATCAGAAGATTGAAAGTTCACCCATAAGCAAATCTCATATCCACACATAATAATACATAGTAAAATTAAAACCTAACCAAACTAAAAAATAAAGAATATCAACACAGAGATATCCACAAATAAAGAGAATACTCTAGTAGCGAAATCATTCTCTCCTCTGTTGCCTGAGAAGACAATGAGCCCTTCAATGATCTGAGCTTCCCTTGCTGAGCCACTTGTCAAGGACAATGATTCGGCGTCAAAAGGAGACATTGAACGACGCAGGGACCTATCACCAATAGCTTTTTAATCCCATCAAATTTCATCCCCAAACATGAAAGGCCACCGATTTTTGACTCGGTCATGGCAACCTCTACAGATCTACTCCTTATCACTCTCACCATGAAGACTCATAGATCTATAAGAAACAACACCCAAAAGACTATTTACTCTCAACCCAATTGCAGGAGGATAAACCACAATTAGGTGAGTCTTCCCGCCTCGAAGACAAGGAAAGCCTTCAACAGTTGAAAAGCTCAACCACTCAAGAGAAACAACAAAGAAAAACTTTGAGAGAAATATTCTCTGAAAGTAAAAGTGGAGACGGCAAAGAACATTCATCTGTTAGAAATTAAGGAGTATTATGTGGAATATTATTCTAAGCCACAAACTCAGTGGAATGTAAAAATCTTCTCATATTAGTCAATATTATTCTTCGATTAATACACTAAAGGAGCACATACATGTGAAAATCTAAAATCAAGAGCTTGATAGTGGACATTGCACGATTTCTCAACTTTAAGCAACACCACATCATAAACTTCATATGTTCTTCCAACTTGTAGAATACCATATGAATCTCTTATTAATTGTGATAATAAGAGAAATGGAAAATCATAAAAAATTACATTAATGTATATAAAACTTTCTTGTTTTGATTAAAATTTATTAAATTTAATTTTAAATTTTTTTTAATATTTTTAATTAATATATTTAAAATGTTTTTCTTAGTGATTGCTCTAACAGCAATATCAAACAGAGTATAAAATAAATAAATAAACAAATTATATAGCATGCATGATGGAAGGAAACAAAATGGAATTTTTGGATACTAACTATTGATGAACGATGTTCTAGAGTGACAATAATTCTTCTCATCCCCCCAGGTCGCATACCTCGGATTCCTTCCTCGAATCCTGCATTATTTGATTACCAATTTCAGCCATTTATATATATATATATATGCTAGTTAAACAAAAGAAGAATTCCTTTGCTTATACTCTAGACTTGGTTTCTTTTTTTTTTCACCTTCTCCAAATCGATGCCAGCACAGATGGACTTCTTCAGGAGAACGATCTACAGCGTTGCTCTGAATGAGCTTATGTAATTGATCATAGAAATCGTAGTGGATTGTCACCTGCAGATGATCATAGTTGAGGGGCGGTCTTAAAAAAAAAAAAAAAAAAACAAATATATATATATATATATATATTAAAAAAAAATCTAAAATTTTTAAGTTATTTATGATTATAATCAAAACTTTAATTGTATGTAGTATAATTGAATTTTAATTAGTTATCATAAGAGACTGAATTGAATTTGAGAAAGTTAACGGTAACTTAAAATATAATGTTTGAAGTTTTATTTTATTAATAAAATAGTTCATTAATTTAAATTTTATACTGAATATTTTATTTATTATATAAAATATTTATAGTGTGATTATTTATGCTTACTTTATTACTATGTTGTTTTTGAATTGTTTATTATATTAAAATATATTTTATCAATAAAAACAATTTTTTTAGTATACTATTTCAATTAAAAATAAATATTATAAATATATTTTACATAATAAATAAAAATTTTTTAAATATAAAATTTAAATTAATAAATTATTTTATTAATCAAATAAAACTTTAAGAAATATATTGTACATAATTTACTATCAACTTTTTCAGATTCAATTTAGTTTTTTGTTTGGTAACAACCGTGATGACTTATTAGGATTTAGCTATAATACTCACAATTTAAAGTTTTAACTGCCATCATAAATACTTTAAAGTTTTGGATTTTTTTATCCAATAAACCTTAAAAAAATTATTTTAATGGATGTATTGAAATTGAATATCATGAATTTAAAGATAGTATAAATAAAAACAGAGGGAATTAAACAACCTTCAGATTACTAGAGCGTACAGGATGACCTCTACCAACAATAATATCGTGGTAGATAATCCCTGACTTTGGATGCTTTGTGTAGCCATCAGGTTGTTCTACCAGATTCCCTAAAAAACAATTGAACACAGTGAATATGAGTGTTTTCAAAATTGTAAAGATTTATACTCATACTACTTTAATGGAAATATAATTAATAATTGAATTGCAATTCCGGAGGCTTAAAATATAAATTAAAAGGATCAAAGTTCATGGATAATGGGTAAAATTATTGAAGAAATGAGCCAGCAATGAACCTTTATTAAATGGGAAGTAATATCCACGAGATAGAATTGGCGAGAAGTGAATATTTGAACAAGCATCCTGTAACGCCTCGTGTTCTTCATATTCATGAGATGAAATTGCATCCTGTGACCTAATTCATACCAATGAGAAAAAAAATTCTGGGGCTATATGAGTTCGTTTTAGGAATATTAGGACGGATATGAATAAATAAACAACCAAACAAACAAATCATTTACCCGTCGACCATCTGCGGGTATAAGTCAGTTTGTATACACATTGTTTGCTCATGTTTAGTGTTGGGAGTTATGTCTGCAAGTGCAACGAAGCGTTGTCAGATAGCCTTTTATCATTATCCCCTTTTCATTGCTAAAATAAATTACAACAAATGTTAGAATTAATAACAAAAAAAAGTTTACAGAGACATTAATTTTACTGCTATAAAGGTAACATATAATAGCAAAATGAATAATTATTACTAATAGTACATAAAATAAAGATGGTAATAATTGCTATTCGTTTTTATTACCATCGATAAACTTTTAGTAGCAATAATTATTTCTATCAATATTTTTTTTTTCAACAATCACAATTTTGTTATAAAATACTTCTATTCACTAATTTTTTTCAAAA
Source organism: Hevea brasiliensis (assembly GCF_030052815.1). Taxonomy (NCBI): domain Eukaryota; kingdom Viridiplantae; phylum Streptophyta; class Magnoliopsida; order Malpighiales; family Euphorbiaceae; genus Hevea; species Hevea brasiliensis. Next base: position 100,580,698 of record NC_079502.1, on the reverse strand, counting down.
TGCAACAATTATTATATTATTTTAATAAACTTACGTGGCAAATTTTATATTTTTAGCGTTAATACATGAATTGCTACACATTGTTATATTAAATATTTTTGTATTAGACATTTTACAATAAAATTATAGTTATTTTAAAAAAAAAAAAGTTAATAGCAGCAATAATTACTGCTATCAAAAAGTTTATCAATGGTAATAACAACGAACAATAATTGTTGTCATATCCTTTTATATACTATTAACAACAAAAGTGTATCTAATAAGAGTTCGAAAAAATATGAGAACGATCTTAATAAATATAAAATAATATATTTAAATTGAGATATGTGCAAAAATAATTATATTTTATATAAATGGTGTATTAATATAAATGTAAAAATTTAATCTAATGGTTGATAAGCTTAACCTCGTATGAGCTCGAACTCTATAGACACACCTAACAACAATTGTTCATATGTTAACTTTATAGCAACAAAATTAATGTTCCTGCAAAATATTTTTCCTACTAATTCTAATATTTGTTATTGTATCAGTGATGATTTTTTTTTTCTTATGATCTATTTTTAATAGCTGAAGCCTTCAGTGACAAATTTCTTACTATACTTAATGGGTAACAAGCCAGAAATTTTTTCTTTATTATTATTTTTTTCCTTATAAAAATTTAATGGTAAATCTAAAATAGTTTAATCTGAATTTACTTTAAAAAAAATAATAAAACCATAGATGACCTACAATTTGAAATAACTCCAATTTGCTCATCTAACTAATCTTGTTTTATCACTTCTAATTAATACAAGTAATGCACTCAATTTTATTAATCAATAATAGTTACATTCTTTAAATTAATGGTAAAAAAAAATGTCTCATATTATAGTGAGAAATATTGATAAGATTATCTCTCTTATTGAAATTGGTATTTTACAGAATGCCCCATGAAGTTTGTCAGAAATAAAAAAAAAAAAATTTTCTCATGAATTTATAATAACTTTAACTCTCAATTTTAATTTTATCAACAATTATATCTTTCCATCCAAATTAGATAGAAATTGCAGTTAGTGATAAATGAAATTTTAAAATAACCCTTGTTCAAAGTAACCCTTGTTAATTTACTATTTAGTCCATTAAGTTTAACAAAAATTCATTAATTTTGTATTTTACAACTACATTAATTAGTCCCTAACATTTTATTTCATTAATACTTTAATCATTTTGTTCACTTTTTATATCTCTTCAAGTTAATCAAAGCAATCGAAGTTTAAAATATTGTGAATTTTATAAATATCCTACATTAACAAAAGGTTATTTCTTCAAAAATAAAAATTATTTTTCTCATGAATTTTTTTTTAAATTCTTAAACAAAAACACTTTCCATAGAAAAAGTAATCCATAAATAAGTAAAAAAAAAATAAATGGGGAGGAACAAAAATTCACCTTGATTACTCTGAACTTCCTTCTTTTGGGCTTTAGACTCTTTAGGATCTGCAAGATAAAAGGCTTGGAAATCAAATTTGGTTAAGGTAGTTTTTGATACTGGAATATATATTCCACAATACATACAGTCATCATTCAATTAAAACTCAAATTTAAAATAATTAAATATTTTTAAATTATTTTTTAATAATATTTAATATGATACTTTTGTTAAAAAAAAAAAAAAAAATTGGCCTTCTAAATTTTTATCAGCCTAATAGAATATTAATATTTATCAGAAAATTTAATTTTACTAATGTAATTTTCGAATCAAAATTGAGATTAATTGGATCAACATAAACAGAGCTACTATGAGTTAAGTCACCAAGTTGACTCTCAATTAAATAATAATTATCGTCTCATATTAATTTGGGATAAGGTGATTGTCCTATATATATATAAATATAATATTTAAATAAATCTCTTTTATCCATTTTTTTATATGGTATCAGAGCTACCTACTTTAATGTTGGTCCATCTATAGATATGTTTGTCTATAAACTTTACGTTTCAAATGTTTATACCTAGACATATATTAATTTAACATAAAGTGTTCATATTATATATAAAATTTGGACAAACCTCTTTTCGGATGAAATTAAGCTCAATTCATTTTCTCTATAATTGTGTAATTTCATTTTAGCTTTTTTTCCTTTTTATCATTTTATTTCAGTATTATAAGTTTTTTTTTTTAAATCAAGATTAGTATAATTTATTAGGATTTACAAAACACTTTCCGCTCTTTAAATCTAATAATAAAATTTCTTATTTGTGTGAGACAAATGAATATATATTTTTTTTAAATAAAATATGTTGAATAATTTCTATATATGTATATATACTCAACAAATCTAAAATACGTACTTGGATCGCCATTGCTCGCCGGCCGTTTCGTTCCTGCAAGCAAGAGGCAACAAATCAAAATAAAAAAATAAAAAAAAAAACTTAAACGATTTATTTAATTCTATAAGTTTTAATTTTAGCAATTAGATATTTTAATATAATTTTTATTTTTTTATCAATATACAATTAAAATAAAATTATAAGATTTCCTTATCAATTACATGTCTGTCTGACCTCAGATGATTACAAATTTTAATATAATTTTTAATTCTATCATTAAATTGATTTTTATTAAAATTTTCAATTTTCAACAATAGCAACGGGAGATATCCCTGTGCTTACTATAATTGACTCCATTTGAGTTTCAAATTCAAAAAAGTAATTTTTAAAAAATAAAATTCATCTTAAATATTGTTAAAAAATAGTTTTAAAAAAATTAATTTTTATTATTTTAATATTTATAAGTAAAATATATCAAATTTATTTTTAATTAATTTTTATTATTTTTAATTAATATATTTAAAAAATAAATTTTATTACAATAATTAACAGTAATATTAAACAAATACTATAATTTTCATTTAAATTCGATCAATAGTAATAATTAAAACATACTCTTTTGACAAAATTATAAGACAAAGAATACACGCCGTTTAATAAAATTATGACAATAATTATGATAATTAAATCATGGAGATTATTAATAAATAATCTAAGTAACAGCTTGTACTTTTAATGATATAGTTTCCAAAAGCAACAGCATAATTTACTCCATAACATCAAACTGGACATCTAAGTAATAGTAAGACAATAAAATAAATAAATAGATCGAAGAAATTAATTCATAAAGCCTACCTGCTTTCTCACGCGGGTAAGGGTCATCATGAGCTGGAGCTACAAGTTGAAAAACAAGAAATCAGACAATATATACGTATTATCTTGAGAGATTAGGGATTAATTTACGTAAGCATAGAGAAGAGAGAGAGAGAGAGAGAGAGGCTTACGGGGATTGTAATCTTCACCAGACAAAGCAGTAGAGGAAATCATCAGCATAAGTAGAATCAGGATTAAGTTCGTCGCAGCCATGGACGTGAGAAATGATTTAGTTGAGGAAATCATGAGAATGGCCCATGGAGACTGAGAGCTTAAGAGGAATTTGGTGCGCTACCCGGGCAGGATATCCTTTTCGGGCTAAGTGGTATCAGAGCCTCGTAACGTTCCGAGGGTCTCGCGTTCGAGTCTCGCCTGCGTAAAAATTCTGCGCTTAGAGTGGGCCTGGCGAACCCAGAGTCTGCGCAAGTGGAGTCGTGGTGGGCTTGGGCCTTGGCCGTATGCGGCCCATGGAGACTGAGAGCTTATGAGGAATTTGGTGCGCTACCCGGGCAGGATATCCTTTTCGGGCTAAGGATGTCGGTGTTTCAGTCAGCCTATAATTCTACCTAAAGGATTAATTATTATTATTATTATTTTTCCATAAAACATATAACACAGAAACATCACATCTCTTAAAGTTATATATTTATACATATACCCTTTACGAGTTATCTGAAATCTCGCATAACCAACTCTCACAATACAATATATATAAAATTAAAAATTAAGAAAAATATCAAGGAACTTAATCCAAATTTTCGTAGGTAATTTATTTTAATTTTTTTTCTATTTTTTTAATATTATCGACTAAATACGATTCGTTGGTAATTATTAATGAAAAATTTTCATAGGTAAAAGTTTTTAAGCTTTTTAAATTTTTTTTTATTTTTTTTTAGTATTATGGATTAAATATAGTTAGTTGGTAATTATCAATAAAAAATTTTCGCAGGTCATTTATTTTAAGATGTTTATATATATTTTTAATATTGTCTACAAAAATAAGTTCGTTGGTAATTGTTGACGGACAATTTTCACGGTTAAAATTTTTCAAGTTCTTGAATTTTTAATTTTTTTTAATATTATTGACTAAATACGAATTAATCGATAATTACTAATAAATCTTTTTGTCGGTATTTTTTTATTTAGTCACTAATTTTGTTGTCAATGTTAGACATTACTTTTATTTATGAAATTACATCGTCAGTAATCAGTCGGTAATTTCATCAGTATAAATTGGTTAATTTTTTTTTTTATCGGTAAAGCGTCGGTAAATCATCAGTAAATTACTAACGAAATTCAGTGGTCGGTCATTTTTGTAGTTATTTTTAAAATTTCTTATAGTGAGTGAAACATACCCGCCAAATAAAACAATTATCTAATTATGCTTTTTTAATTTTTAATAATATTTTTTTCTATATTTTCATGTAATCAATTAGAATTAAAAAAAAAAAAGAGAAAACCCATTTATCCTATAATTAATTAAAATATTATTTTTATATTTTCTTATAATTAATTAAAACTAATTAATAAAATATAGTTAATTTTAATTTAAATTCAAAATAATTATAATCAACCAAAATTAAAAATATTATTTTATATTTCTATAAAACTATTTATAATTAAAAATTAAATATAAAAAATTATATATTCATATAATTAATTAAAATAAATTATAATAAAACAAATTATAAAATAATTATTTATATATTTTCATATAAATTATTAAAATTAGAATATAAATTTTATTTTATATTTTCATATATTTAAGTAAAATTAAAAATGCAAGTTCAAATCAATTTTAATTGATTAAAATTAAAAATATAAAAAATCAATTCACGCACTATTGAAGGTTGTGTGTTTTACGCAGTTAAAAATTGTGCCTTTATGAGCTTAAACATGGTTAACTCTGCAGTTAATTTTTTATCCATTAAAATTTTTAAAATATTATTATATTAATAAATTTACTCTTATTGTTTTGATAATTATTATACTTATTATATAATAATTAATATTTAAATTAATGATTATTTTATTTATTATTTTAACAATTAAAATTTTTATATAAAAATTAATTGAAATATGGGTTAATTTGCCCTCTATACTTATTAAGGAGATTCAATTTAACTCATTTTGAACTTTTAATCTAATTTAATTCATAAGTTTTGATTTATACTCAAATTAGTCCAATTGATTAAGGAATAAAGTCTAATTTTCTCTCTGTACTTATTGGGAATGTTCAATTTAACCCAATTTTATCTTTTGATTCAATTCAATCCAGAAGTTTTAATTTATGTTCAATTTAGTCCAATTTTGAGGAAGGTGAAACTCACTTACCATCTTGGTGCATGAGTTGCATTTTTTCTTAATTTTTTAAATATTTTTTAATGTTAATTGCTTGGTTAATTATTTTTATTCTTAATTAATTAACTATAATTGGTTATTTTTATATTTTACTTTTTGAATATTAATTAATAATATGAAAAAAATAATATTGTTATATTTTTAGTTTATTTAATTATAATTTCAAATTTTAAATTAAAAGCATAAAATACAAAAATCATATTTTTTCATTTAAATAATTAAAATTTTGATTAATTATATGAAAATATAAAGATATTTTTTTATATTTTCAGGTTAATTAATAATATTGAATAATAAAAATAATATTTTTATTTAAATAATTATACAATATAAAAATAATATTTTAATATTAAAAAATAATTAAATATTAAAAATATCACATATTAATTAATTAGGCTAATTTGAGTATAAATTAAAACTTGTGGGTTAAATTAGATCAAAAGATAAAAATAGACTAAATTGAACCTCTCCAATAAATACAGGGGCCAAATTGAGCTTTCTTTCAAAATTAATTATTTGTACAACAATTGTTGAAAAGTTATTTTCCATAATGAAATTATAAAGTCTCGATCGAATGCAAGATTGTTGAAAGATTTTTTAATTGCATATATCCAAATATATTTTTGATAATATTAATAAATGACGCAATCAAAGAATGCTTTCAGAAAATTAAAACTTACAATTATAAATTTAAAATTATAATGAGAATTTTTTATTTTATAAAATTATTTTTTCATTTAATTGTTATTATATATTGATAATTTATATATATTATTATATATATTTTTTAATAAATAGTTTATATAATATTTTTCTTAAATTGAAAAAATAATTTTTTTTATTCTACTAATTTAATTTTTTGACTCCGCCTTACAAACAATTATGAAATGCTTATTATGTTGTCAATTTGTGGGCCAATTGTTATGCAATAATGCACACAAGTCTTCGTTGAATTGTTGTAATGTGAGGTCGTGGCAATATTTAATTAATTCTAATACGTGGCACATCAATGTATCTTTACAGGTGAAAGATTCTATAGACGTGAACCGTATAACAACTTATTTTCTGTCGCAAGTGTGAGAATAAATTTTTTAAAGTAAGGTAATATAAATTATAGTAAAATATTTAATTTTATTTTATTTAATAGAAATAAAAAAATTAATAAATGATAATTTAATAATATTATATTTTTTAAATCGAATATACGAAATATATTCTAAAGTTAGTATAAATGTATTTGATTAAGCATCTCAAAAAAATTTATTAAGAATATTTACTAATTGATCATTTGAATTAACAAAACAAATGATAAAATATTCTAATTTAATCTTTTGTCTAATAAAGTGATAAGTCACCTTGATCTATATGTTTTGTTCTCTCATAAAAAATTAGATCTGAGGTGATTTAAAAGAATAATTTGATTATCACATATTAATCTAGTCTAATTTAGTCTAGCGATTAAAAATATGTTACTTACTTAACAGATTTAAATTTAAATTCTCTCGCCTCTAATCCCTTAAAAAAAAAAAAACCTTACAATTTTAAATATAATCCAAATATTAAAAAAATAAATACTTTTATTTATAAGTAAAAATAAAGCACCTTACTCTTATCTTTTTTAAAACGCTTATATATTTTTATAAGATAATTTTAATATAAGACAAAGCAGACAAGGTACAAACATAGATAGAAATTGAATTAATTAGCCCTTCAATTGACCAATCAACATTAAATATGCTCCACTCAAAAATAAAATTTAATCAAAATTTATCTTTTTAATATTTATTTTGATAGCCATCAAAGTAAAATTAATTTTCAAAAAAGGATCTAACCATCTTTTTTATTATTTAAAAAAAAAATAACTTTTTTACTATAAACCAAACAAGAATTAATGCAACAAATCCTACAAAAAGATAGACACCGATTTTCAAAATGATATTATAAAAAAGATATTTTATTTTCATAGTGACCGAGTTGTTACACTTACACCATGAGTTTTTTTTTTCTTTTTTAAATAAATTACAGGTATCTCCTAGTCCATTGGGTTAGGCCTGCTTGCATCGGAGAGACTCATTATGAGGATAAAGTATGATCCTAGTGGAGATTTTTTTCATCTATAAGGATCGAACACTTGGCATTACTTAAGAGATACAAAGTCGTTTACCATTTGTATCAATCCCGTTGGTGCACTATTATAGGAGTAAAGTACCTTCAATGGAGATTTTCTCCATTCATAAGAATTAAACACTCGACCTTGAGAGATATAGAATCTTCTGTCACTCATACCCATCCCATTGATATGCCATAAAATCTTTTATTAGTATAGTGTAGGTAGATAAGGATAAGATTTTAAAATAATTATACAATAATTTGATTGATAATAAGAGCCCACAATTATAAAATTTGAATTTTAACAGCAAAGGTTAGTTGGATTGATAAGATTTAGTATTATTATTATTATTAAATTGAGGGTTCAAATCCAATCCATTGTCCTTCTTAGTAGTTAATTTATAAATTTTATTGTAACTTTTTAGTGAGGTTGGTGGTCAGTGGCAGCATCACATGCATTGACCCCACTAAATTTTTTTTTCATATATATTTTATACTATTCACTTATTTTTGTTGGTAAATTAAGATTTCCTTAATGTAATTTCAAGGGGATAGTACATTTATAAATTATTAATTATTTACTATAACACTTTTTATTGATAATTACTGGCGATAATAAATTATTTTAAGCAATTAATGATAACTTATAGGTAATTACTAATGATAATTTTTAATTCATATTTTTAATTTTACTTTTTATTTTTAATTTAATTTAATCTATTTTATGTTATTTTATTATATTTTTAATTTATTTTAATTTTTAATTTAATTTAAAAATATCAATTTAATTTAATTTTTAATTTGTTTTTACTTTTTAATTTTTTTTAATTATTTTTTAAATTAAATATTAATTATTTTAATTTCAATGTAAAATTAATTTAATTGCATATGCTGGGGAGTGGCTTTTCTTTTATTAAGAAACAAACTCCTTTTTTATATATTCATAAACGATATGAGAATTTTATATTTTTTGTGATTTATCAATGGATTACATACAAAATCGATATTTATTGGTAATTACCAATGAAATATCTTCGTACATAAATTTTTTTAAGCTTTTACAATTTTTTTTTTATTTTCTTCTTAGTATTACTGACTAAATATGATTCGTTGGTAATTACTGATGAGAAATTTTCATAGGTAATTTATTTTTAAAATTTTATTTTTTATTTTCTTCTTAATATTATCAATAAAAAATAAGTTCATTAGTAATTACTGACAATAAATTTTCATAGGTAATTTATTTTAATTTTTTTCTATTTTCTTTTTAATATTACCGACTAAATACAATTCGTTGGTAATTACTGAATCAAAATTTTCGTAAGTAATTCATTTTAAAAATTTTATTTTTTATTTTCTTCTTAATATTACAGATAAAAAATAAGTTCATTAGTAATTGCCGATAACAAAATTTCATAGTTAATTTATTTTAATTTTTTTCTATTTTTTTAAAATTACTGACTATATACGGTTCGTTGGTAATTATCGACGAAAAATTTTCACAGGTAAAAGTTTTTAAGCGTTTTTAATTTTTTTTATTAGTATTATAGATTAAATACTGTTTGTTGGTAATTACTGATGAAAAATTTTCGTAGGTAATTTATTTTAAAATTTTATTTTTATTTTTTTCGTTAGTAATTACTGACGGACAATTTTCATGGTTAAAATTTTTTAAGTTTTTGAATTTTTAATTTTTTTTAATATTACCAACTAAATACGAATTAATCAGTAATTACTAATGAATCTTTTTATCGGTATTTTTTTTATTTAGTTGCTAATTTTATTGTCAATATTAGGCACTACTTTTACTTATGAAATTGTGTCATCAGTAATTAGTCTATAATTTCGTCTGTATAAATTGGTTTAAATTTTTTTTATCGGTAAAACGTCAGTAAATTATCAACGAAATTCAATGGTCAGTAATTTTTATAGTTATTTTTAAAATTTCTTGTAGTGAGTGAAACATACCTATAAATAAAATAATTATCTAATTATTTTTTTTTACTTTTTAATAATATTTTTTTCTATATTTTCATGTAATCAATTAAAATTAAAAAAAAAGGATATGATGACGAAGAGAATAACTAGATAGATTCCATACATTCTATTTTTTAGTAATAATAAAATAAAATAATTTTATTTATAAATAATTGATAAGTTAATAAATTAATTTAAAAATTTTAATTTTTTAGTTATAATTTTTATAAAATTAAATTAAAATTTAATAATTTTAATTAAAATAGTTAAATAATTGCAGGTTATATTTAACTAATAAAATTTCTATAAAACAAAATAGGTAGGAATGGGGTTGAGTAATTCAACGTTGAAAATTTTTTGCATTAAGTAAGGACATATTTGATATCATTATTGAAATTATTGTTAAAAAAATTATTTTTTAAATATATTAATTAGAGGGTATTAAAAAATAATTAAAAATTAAATTTAATTAATTTTAATCATAAAAATATTAAAATAATAAAATAATTTTTTTTAATTCATATTTTTTAACAGTATTTAAAATAATATTTTTATTTAAAAAAATAATTTTATATTCTAAAATTTAATACCAAATAAAATTTAATTATATTATAAATTTAAAATAAAAATAATATTATATTTTAAATCATAATGAAGCGAGTGCATTAAAAAAAATCTTTAACACTAAAATTATTGCCTAAAAATCAGTAAAGTAATTTTTTATGCCACGTGAATTTATTTTTATTAAATAATTATCTAAAAATCCAAATGAGATGTTACATCAGAAGACTTTGCACTAGCACTTATCGGATTCTGACAACGACACTTAACCCAACTGGAACGATGAATTCAACTCAATCATGAATTCAGCCCCACGACTATATGACCCAAAAAAAAAAAAACATGCCCTACACTACTCGTTCATTTACATTTACATCACATTTTTTTTTATAAGAAACTTAAAAAGGAAAAAAAAAGTTGGGTTAAGGACTGCAGGCAACTCAATGATTTTGCAGAAACTCAACAAAATGATCTATATATCGATCATGAAGATCTTTATCTGCAAATAACTTGCTCATCTCCCTTGCATTGTCTCTGTATACTTTTCCTTCCTTTTCAACCATCACCATCCTCAGCGACTCAGCCACCGATTCCCTCGCAAAAGACCCATCTTCCTCATCTCTTGTCACCTCTACACCCACCTTCTTCTCTCCAAAAACTCTTGCAATTAGCCCTTGGTCTACTACAGTGATTGGCAACATAATCAAAGCAAGTCCATAGTAAAGTGCCTCTATAACTGAACTATAACCACAGTGAGTCACAAATCCTCCTACTGATTCATGACCCAAGATTCTGAGTTGAGGTACCCAACTCGTCCACACCATGCCACGTCCCTCGACTCGTTCTTTGAATCCATCGGGTAACTCAACCGAGTTATCCCGTTTCCTTAGAACCCAAAAGAATGGCAACCCTGATAACTCTAATCCGAGTGCCAACTCGTTTATTTCAGGTTGACTCAGTTCCACCTCGCTTCCAAATGCTATGTAAACCACAGAACCTTTGTTTTGCTTGTATAGCCACTCTCTGATTGTGAGCCACGTTTCATCTTCGTTACATCTGGCTTCAAAATCTGCAGGTGGTAGTAAACCTATTGGAAGCGCAGGCTTGCGGTGAAGCTCTCCAAGAAGCCTCAAAAAGTCCGCCTCTAATTCATTGCAGCTCCGCACAGCTATTACATCACAACCTGCAATGACTGATCCTAAACGAAACACATCGGAGACACCTGAATAGTTTACCGCGACAGGATAAGCTCGCTTTGCCTCGTGGAGCTGATAGGCGACCTTCGAAGGAAAAGGAATCCAATTAGGAACTACAGTGAAATCTTCTGGTTGAGTGCGCGGATCCTCACCATTAATCATGGCAGAAGATGATGATCCAAAGAAAGATATACTCCATGCAGCTAAAATATTGAAGAAGGCACGCGAGATCCTAAGATTGGCCGCAATGGAAGGTAACCAGTAAGGAGCAAAGTCGCAAATGATCCAATCCGGAGTAGAAGTTTTTAAAAACTGGAGAAGAGGACCTTGGAGGCCGTCGTAGGCAATCTTGAGGTATGGAATTTTCTGGGAAGGTATATCAATGGTGGCCTCTGCACTGTGTGGGAGATGTTCAACTGTGGGTAAAGGGAGGCTCACTAAATTGATAAGCGGTGCCAAATTTGAAGGGATATTGGGCAACCGTCGGATGTTTCTAGGAGTGGATATGAAGGAGATTTTATGACCCCTTTGGGCTATGTGCTTGGCAAGATCAAGGAATGGGATTATATGACCAAACGCCAACCATGGAAACAAAGCAACATGAAGCTTTTTACCAGGTTCACTCATCTTGAGTTGGTGATGGTGGTGATCCTCCGATATCAAACCCTCTCACTCGCAGGCGTTAGTGAATTTCTTGCCACTCTACTAAGCACTCAAAATATGAAGACGTGAGATTGACCCATTTAAAAGGTCGGTCTAGAATCCCCTAAGGACAAATTATATTTTATATTCGAAACATGTGGTGATTTATTTACATAAATAAAATAAAATAAAATATGTTTAAATTAAAAAGCAGAAACTAATGTGATTCTGATTATTTAATCTTCTACTGATGTGTTTAATTTAGAAGAATGAATGTTAACAAAATAAAATTTGAAAGATATAATTATTTTAAATTAAAAATAAAGAAATTAATTTATAATTTGTCATAAATTTAAAAGAAAAATTATAATTTACTCTATTTTTAAAAATTGGAGTATAATTAATTTGTCATTGGACACAGTATCTACAATGCTTTCAACATCTTCCCTTCTAATTTGCTTCTAATTTGGTATAGTAATAGAGTGTTACCAATTTGATCTGTCACTAATAGCATGAGTTTAAGTAATATAATTGGGTTGAGATAGATTAATTTTAGTAATTAATATTCGTATCGAATTCATATTAAATTTTATTTTATATATTTAATATACATTATTCGAATTTATCAGTATAAACTTTTTAGAAAATATATTATTAAAAATAAATTTTATATGTTTTTAATACAACTATTAAATTTTTAATATAAAAATTATTAATAAAAATATATTTACATGAATTATTAACTAAATATATAAAATTAAATAAATTTAACAGAAGTTGATAACATATAAATAATAATTAAATTTAGAATAAATATAAATAAATTCAAATATAAATAAAATATTTTTATGAGTACCATTCAATTTCATATTCTTATTTTCAGTTTTTTCTATGAACAAGAATATTATTGATAAAATAGTTAACAAAAAACTTAGAGGATTTTTGGTTTAACTTATAAAAACCAACTTATAAACATCTAGAATTTATAAGTTAATTTAAGTTTATGAACATTCAAAATTTTAAAAATATACGTGTTTGGTTAAAATATTTATAAGTGACTGATAAATCGTTAATATATTTGATAAAAGATAAATCATAAATATATTTATTATTAAAATGACTAAAAAGATACTCAATAATATTTATGATTAAATTTTAATAATTAAATAAAAATAATATAAAAAAATATTTAATCAAACTAACTTATAAACATATTACTTATAAATACTAAAATAAAAGGTTGAATTTATTAACCTTTTTCTTTTAATTTATAAACTCAACTTATCAATATAAAAATTATTATAAACAAATAGATAGGATAAGTTATATATATATAATAAGTGCGAGATGTGTGAACATAGCAAGGGTAGTTGATTTCAAAGGTTTCAATATCATCATGGAGATTTTTTTTTCAATCAAAGAGAGTATAATTAATCCATGATGAAAGTTTTGAAATTAACCATTTTTTTTCCTATTGTTCAAACATATCTCGCACTCACCAAAAGTGGCATATTATAATTAGTCTATTGAAAAAAAAAAATTGTCTAAAAGAGCACTTTATTTTTAGTTATTTTAAAATACACACTTTTTGTCTAACAAATTTTATTATTAAGACTCTATTTGTTTTATAAAAAATGATTTATATAAAGAAAATATTTTCTATGAAAAATATTTTTTAATATTTTTTATGAAAATATTTTTTATTATTTAATTATAATGTTAAATTAATAATATTTATTTATTTCATATATGTATAAATGTGTTCACATTTTAATAAAATTTTTAAAGTTTAAAAAATAAAAAATAACTTTCTCTTTTAAAAAATTTTACTTAAAAATGACTTAATTTTTTTTTATAAAAAAATATTTTTCGTTAACTAATTTTCTTGAATGCTTTCAAATACTAAAAAATATAAAAAATATTTAAAATATTTTTTATAAAATAAACAAAACCTAATTAATATTTAAATTATATATATTGCATTTATATCTTACATTTTTTTTTTAATTTATAGTTTTTTTTATAATTATATATAAATAATAAATTATTACATGCATTTATTTATTTTATTCGTAGACAGAGCAACACTGCTACCCGTGAGCTAGTTGCTATAGCTTTAAAGGATGATTTTTTTACGGCAATCAAATGACGAAGATCATCAATGAATGGTTGAAATTTTTCGAGTTGATTTTTGACAAGCCTAGCGATTTTGGAGAAACCGACTGCATATTTGGAATTAGAAGGTCACAACGATTTCAGAGGTGTGCGCTCGGATGGAGAAAAAACCTCTAGCATTTCAATCACAAATAGTAACATGTCAGCCCCCACAATAGTAATGGACCACACAAGTGGGCCACACTGGTGACTTGTGGACGTCACATACAAGCCCTATAAGAGACATGTGGACCTATTGGTGTACCCCACTTGGTGAAATGCGGGTCCTACAGGCTGACAAGTCGTTTTAGGTAGTAGATAGTACCCAAGGTTTTTGACATTTTGAACGTGAAGAATTTTTTTTTAACATGAAATTAAAATTTCAATGAAAGGAAATACAGGGGGTTAAGGACTAAATTTAATTAAAAAAAATAATCTAAAATTTATCAATCCAGAAGTTTTAACCCAGTCCATTGTAAAGCAAAGAAAATCACAGAGAAAATCTCGAGAACATACCGAAAAAGATGAAACAGAACCCTTCACTATAACTTTACCGCACGGCACAATCAGAAGATTGAAAGTTCACTCATAAGCCAATCTCATATCTACAAATCATACTACACACACAGCAAAACCAAAATGTAGCCAAACCCGAAATAAAAAATAAAAATAGAGATATCCAAAAACAGAGAAAACACTCTAGTAATTAAATCATTCTTTCCATTGCCGCCTGAGAAAATAATGAGCCCTTCAAAGATCTGAGCTCCCCTTGCACAGCCACCTGTCGAGGACAACAGATCTGATGTCCAAAGGGGTCACAAGACAACACAGGGACTTACCACCAATAACTTTTTTAAACCTCATTAGATTTCATCCGCAAATATGAAAGGCCACCTATTCTCTTCGGTTATGACAATCCCTACACATATCTACTCCTTATCACTCTCACCATGAAAACTCATAGATCTATAAGAAATAACACTCAAAAGACTATTTACTCTCAATCCAATTGTAAGAGGGATAAATCACAGTTAGGCTAGTCTTCCCTTGCCCCGAAGGGTAAGGAAAGCCTTCAATGAATGAAAAGCTTGACAATTCAAAAGAAACTACAAAGAAAAACTTTGAGAGAAATATTCACTCTCCAAAATTGGAGACGGTAAAGAACATTCATCTGTTGGAAATTAAGGAGTGTTATGTGGAATATTATTCTAAGCCACAAACTCAGTGGAAGGTACAACTTTTCTCATAATAGTAAATATTATTCCTGGCTTAATAGACGAATGGAGCACATACATGTGAAAATCTAAAATCAAGAGCTTGAGAGTGGACAGCCGCACGATTTCTCAACTTTAAGCAACGCCACATCATAAACTCCATATCTTTTTCGAGCCTGTAGAATACCATATTAATCTCTTGTTAATTTTGATAAGAAGAGAAATGGAAAATCATAAAAATTACATTCATGAATATAAAACTTTCGTGTTCTGATTAAAATTTATTAAATTTAATATTAAAATTTGTTTAATATTTTTAAATTAATATATTTAAATTTTTTTAAGTGTCTGTTCTTACATTAATATCAGACAGATTCTAAAATAAATAAATAAATAAATTATATAGCATGCATGATGGAAGGAAACAAAATGGAATTTTTGGATACTAACTATTGATGAACGATGTTCTGGAGTGACAATAATTCTTCTCATCCCTCCAGGCCGCATACCTCGAATTCCTTCCTCGAATCCTGCATTATTTGATTACCAATTTCAGCCATTTTTATATAGATATATGCAAGTTAAACAAAAGAAGAATTCCTTTGCTTATACTCTAGACTTGGTTTCTTTTTTTCACCTTCACCAAATCGATGCCAGCACAGATGGACTTCTTCAGGAGAACGATCTACAGCATTGCTCTGAATAAGCCCATGAAATTGATCATAGAAATCGTAGTGGAATGTCACCTGCAAATGATCAAAGTCGAGGGGCGGTCTTCCAAAAAGGCCTATTTGATAAAAATTTAGAAATTTTTAAGGTATTTTTTTTTATTGTAGTCAAAACTTTAAATTGTGTATATTATAGTCAAATTTTAGTTAATTGTTATAATGTAGTCAAAGAAATCAAATTGAATTTGAGAAAGTAAACAGTAAATTAAAATACAGAAATTTTATTTGATTAATAAAATAGTTAATTAATTTAAAATTTATATTTGAATATTTTTATTTATTATATAAAAAATATAGAATATTTATAGTGTGATTATTTTATGCATTCTTTATTATTATGTAATTTTTAAATTTTATTATATTAAAATATATTTTATCAATAAAACAATTTTTTAGTATATAATTTCAATTAAAAATAAATATTATAAATATATTTTACATAAATGAATAAAAAATATTTAAATATAAAGTTTAGATCAATAAACTATTTTCTTAATAAACATATTATACGCAATTTATTATCAACTTTTTCAAATTCAATTTAGTTTTTGTTGCTATAATTATGATAATTAACTAAGATTTAGATGTAATACCCACAATTTAAAGTTTAACTGTAATCGTAAATACCTTAAAGTTTTGAATTTTTTTTATTCAATAAACCTTAAAAATATTATTTTAATGGATGGATTGAATTTGAATATCATGAATTTAAAGGAAGTATAAACAAAAACCGAGGGAATTGAACAACCTTCAGATCACTAGAGCGTACAGGATGACCTCTACCAATAATAATATCGTGGTAGATAACCCCTGATTTTGGATGCTTTGTGTAGCCATGAGGTTGTTTTACCAGATTCCCTAGAAAGCAATTGAAAACAGTGAATATGAGTGTTTTCAAAATTGTAAAGATTTATGCTCATACTATTTTAATGGAAAGATAATTAATAATTGAATTGCAATTCATCTATCAAATTTCAAGTTTTCATTTGGGAAATTCTGGAGATTTAAAATATAAATTAAAAGGATCAAAGTTCATGGATAATGGGTAAAATTATTGAAGAAACGAGCCAGCAATGAACCTTCATTATCGAATGGGAAGTAATATCCACGATATAGAATTGGCGAGAAGTGAATATTGAACAAGCATCCTGTAACGCCTTGTGTTCTTCATATTCAGGAGATGATATTGCATCCTGTGACCTAATTCATACCAATGGGAAAAAAAAAAAAAATTATAGGGCTATATGAGCTCGTTTGAGGAGTAAATAAGGAACGGAAATGAAGTAAATAAATAAACAAACAAACAAATTATTTACCCGTCGACTATCTGCAGGTCGAAGTCAGTTTGTATACACATTGTTTGCTCATGTTTAGTGTTGGAAGTTATGTCTGCAAGTGCAACGAAACATTGTCAGATTAACTGGAAAACAAGCTAGAGATAGCCTTTATCGTTATCCACTTTTCATATATATATATATATATATATATATATATATATATATATATATATATATATATATATATTCACCGCAATAAATATTAAAATTAATAGTAAAACAATTTTACAATAACATTAATTTTGTTGCTATAAAATTAATATACAATAGCAATATAATTAATTATTACTAATAGTATATAAAATAGATATGACAATAATTATTATTTGTTAATATTAATTTTACTGCTATAAAATTAATATACAACAGCAATATAAATAATTATTACTAATAATATAAAAAATAGATATCGCAATAATTGTTATTCGTTATTGCGACTATTATTAATAAACTTTTGACAACAATAATTTTTTTTTTCAGCAATTATAATTTTGTTATAAAATATTTATAGTTACAAATTTTTGTCAACAATGTGCAAAAATTATTATATTGTAACTATAAATTTATGACGGTAAATTTTATATTTTTAGTAATAATATATATTATTATTAAAAAATTGTGAGCATCAGTATTTTAAAAGAAAATTATAATTACTAAAAAAAAGTTATTAACAACAATAATTATTGTTACCAAAAATTTATTATACCAAAAAAGTTATTGATGGCTAAATTTTTTACTATTAATTTTAACAACATCCTAGCTAATCTTGTTTTATCATCTCCAATTAATCCAGGTAATCAACTCAATTTAATTAATCAATAATAGTTACATTCTTTAAATTAATGGTAAAAAAAAAAGTCTCATATTGGAGTCTTACTATCATTAAAGGATTTTTTTTTTCTTTTTATAGTATGAAATGTTGAAAAGAGAACATTATCTCTCATTATTGAAATTGGTATTTTACAGAATGCCCCATGAAGTTTTTCAGAAATAAAAAATATGTCCTCATGTTTTTAATTTATAATAACTTGTCTAATCATATCAACAATTATGTCCTTCCATCCAAATTAGACAGAAATTGCAGTTAGTGATAAATGAAATTTCAAAATAATCCTTGTTAATTTACCATTTAGTCCATAAAGTTTAACAAAAATTAATTAATTTTGTATTTTTAAAACTAAATTAATTTGTCCCTAACATTTAATTTCATTAATAGTTTAATCATTTTGTTCACTTTTCATATCTCTTTAAGTTAATCAAAGTTTAAATATTGTGAATTTTATAAATATCCTCCCTTTTCAAAAAAATTCTCAAAGAAAAACACTTTCCAAAGAAAAAATAATCCATAAATAAGTAAACAAATAAATGAGGAGGAACAAAAACTCACCTTGAATGCACTGATCTTCCTTCTTTTGTGCTTTAGAGTCTTTAGGATCTGCAAGATAAAAGGCTTGGAAATCAAATTTGGTTAAGGTAGTTTTTGATATTGGAATATATATCCCACAATACATACAGTCATCTTTCAATTAAAACTCAAATTTAAAATAATTAAACATTTTTAAATTATTTTTTAATATTATTTAATATGTTACTTTTCTTAAAAAAAAAAATTGGCCTTCTAAATTTTAATCACATGAATACCAAAAACGTAGCCTAGCAGAATATTAATATTTATCAGAAAATTTAATTTTACTAATGTAATTTTCGATTCAAAATTGAGATTAATTGGATCAACATAAACAGATCTACTTTGAGTTAAATCACCAAGTTCACTTTCAATTAAATCATAGTTATTGTAACACATTAGAATGAATATTGTAACACATTAGAATCATAGTTTCATGCCTCATTAGGATAAGGTATTTGTATCATATATAATATTTGACAAAAATTTTCTATTTGAGTTAACTTTTGGGGTGGAGTTAGACTCGATCTATTTTTCTTTACATGATATCAAAACCTATCATATTTTAATGTTGGATCACCCGAAAATGTGTTTGTCTGTAAACTTTACGTTCTAAATATTTATGCCGAGCATACGTTAATTTGAGATAAGGTATTTATATTATATATAAAATTTGGATAAATCTTTTTCCTTGAACTAACTTTTAGGATGCAATTAAATTCAATCCATTTACTCTAGAATAGTGTAATTTCATTTTAGCTTTATTTCCCTTTTTATCATTTTGTTTCACTATTATATGTTTTTTTTTTCAAATCAAGATTAGTATAATTTTTTAGGATTCACAAAACCACTTTCCACTCTTTAAATCTAATAATAAAATTTCTTATGTGTATGAGACAAATGAATATTTTTTTTTAAATAACATATGTTGAATAATTTCTATATATGTATATATACTCAACAAATCTAAACTACGTACTTGGATCACCATTGCTCGCCGGCCGTTTCATTCCTGCGGGCAACAAATCAAAATAAAAAAACTTAGACAATTTATTTAATTCTATAAGCAAGTTTTAATTTTGGCAATTAGATATTTTAATATAATTTTTATTTTTTTATAAATATACATTTAAAATAAAATTATAAGATTTCCTTATCAATTAAATGCCTGTCTGACCTCAGATAATTTCAAATTGTAATATAATTTTTAATTTTATCATTAAATTGATTTTTTTATTAAAATTTTCAATTTCCAACAAAAGCAACTAGACAGAGAAGACTCACTCTTTGGACAAATCATGGGACTAAAAAAGCACACCTTTTAACAAAATCACAACCATGGTTAAATAATGGAGATTATTAATAAATAATCTAAGTAACAGCATTTACGTACTTTTAATGATACAAGTCCGATTGATATTGTATTGAAAAAAATTATTTTTTTAAATATATAAAATAAAAAATATTAAAAAATAATTAAAAATTAAATTTAATTAATTTTAATTATAAAAATATTAAAATAATAAAATAGTTTATTTTATCAATACTTAAAATGATGTTTTTTTTTTAGAAAAGCAATTTCAGTCTTCAAAATTTAATGCCAAATAGATTGATAGTTTTCAAAAACAACAGCATAATTTACTCCGTAACATTAATTTGGACATCTAAGTAACGGTAAGACTATTAAAAAAATAAATAAATAGATTATTAATAAAAAAATTTATTTAGATCGAATCTACTATAGATTTAAAATGTAAATATGTGAGACTCACTTATTTAATAAGTGAATCTATGCATCTTGTGTCTTGAGTATATATAGATCCAGTCTGGATAAAAAAAATTCATTAATAAAAAAAAAGACCAAAGAAATTAATTCATAAAGCCTACCTGCATTCTTATGCGTGTAAGGGTCTTGATAAGCTGGACCTACAAGTTGAAAAATAAGAAATCAGACCATATATACGTATTTTAAGAGATTAGGGATTAATTTACGTACGCATACAGAAGAGAGAGAGAGAAAGAGAGAGAGAGAGAGAGGCTTGCGGGGATTGTGATCTTCACCAGACAGAGCAGTAGAGGAAATCATCAGCATAAGTAGAATCAGGATTAAGTTCGTCGCAGCCATGGATGGGAGAAATGATTTAGTTGAGGAAATCATGAGAATCGCATCCACCTCTTTCCCAATCAATTAAACACATTCCTATTTACGCACATTTATATAACACACAGATGTCGGTGTTTTAGTCAACCGATAATTCTACCTAAATATTAATTACTATTATTATTATTATTATATAAACACATAACATACGAACATATATACATGCTCTTCATAAGTGATGTTAAATTTCGAATAATTAAGTCTCAGTTAATTTATTATTCTCTTTAAATATTCAAAATAAATTTAAAAGATCAAATAAAATTAATGAATGAATATTTTGAATTGAAAAATTTATGAGAAATTTGATTTATCATAAAATTAAAATTTAATAACATCAATTATAAGATTATAAAAGATATTTTATTTTCCATAGCGACCAAAACGAGGTTGGAACATCCTGTGCGGAAACGAAAATCTCGACTGGAGCGGTCCTTTGAAGAGGTAAGGCTCGCTGGTGATCTTGTCCAAATGGAAGGCAAGAATGAACCGAGTCCCACGTCGAAAAAGGAGGGGAAAGTGATGAATTATATAAGTAGCAAGATTTCTAACTTGGATAGAGCACTTTTGAACCCCAAAAAAGGGTCTAACGGACAAATATATGAGATTCAGTAGGTCAAAACCGACAATACTATTTAGTAGGCCAGGAAGAGGCGTTACAGAGACCAAAATGAGGATTATTTTCATTAGGAGACAAAAATGAAGTTGTTACATTAGACAAACAAGAACCGGTAGCTATCTTTTCCATTAAAAAAAAAAAAAAAACTCAATACTCAATGAGTCAATTCTAATCTGTCACGTTTAATTAATTTTTAATCATCTATTAATTGAATTATTGATCTACTA
Source organism: Hevea brasiliensis (assembly GCF_030052815.1). NCBI lineage: Eukaryota > Viridiplantae > Streptophyta > Magnoliopsida > Malpighiales > Euphorbiaceae > Hevea > Hevea brasiliensis. The sequence continues at coordinate 100,558,824 of NC_079502.1, read as the reverse complement.
ATTAAATTATTGAATCATCCATGATTTTTTGTGACTTAATTTTTAAATCGAATTTAATAAAACAAATCTCTAAGACTGACACATTAGCCTCTTAAAAGGTAATAGATGTAAATAGTGTAACAAGTTGCTTTCTGTCGCCACTGTAATATTTAAATAATAATTTTTAAATTTAATATATTAAAAATAATATAAGCAAGAAAATTTTATTATTTTTTAAAATCTTTTCAACTCATAAATTTAACGAGTGGAAAAGATGAAAAACTTCTAAATATCTTCAAAAAAAATTATTTTTAAATAAATAATGAAATATTATTTAATTTATCCTATGAATTGTTGGCCTTATCTGATTTATATATTTTTTTATTACTTTTGTGCCAAATTAAAATAAAACTTTTAATTTAAACTCAAAATAATCATGCACTCTATAGTGAAGCATACGCGCCAAATAAAACAATTACCTTTTTTTTTTTACTTTTTAATAAAAAAATATTATTTTATATTTTCATATAATCAAGTAAAATTAAAAAATAGAACAAGACCATTTATCACAAATATTATTTTTCATGTAATTAATTAAAATATTATTTTTATATTTTCATATAACTAATTTAAATTCAAATTCAAATTAATTATAACTTTTTATATTTCTATATAACTGATTAAAATATAAATTTTTATAAGCATATAATTAATTAAAATTAATTATAATCAAATAAAATTAAAATGTAAAAGCTTATTTCTATATTTTCATATAAATAATTAAAATTAAAATATAAAATATTATTTTATATTTTAATATAATTAACTATAATTAAACCAAACAGGCAGATTATAGGATGTATGCACGCATCACCAAAAAAAATAATTCTTCCTTATATTTAAGGGTGTAAGACCCATAGCTTTAGAGCATTCAATAATTTACTAATTAAACAAAAATTAATGCATAAAATCATACAAAACTCTCACTAAAAGATGGCACCGATCCTCAAAATGAGATTATAATGTAAGAGTAGATTATAATATAAGTTGATATCCTATTTTATTTATTCAGATATAAAAAAAATAATTATAAAATAATAGTCATATTAATTATGATTAATTATGTAGATTCACAATGTTAATAGTTATATTTTCTATCTTTTATATATATGATACAGGTTCTCTGGACGAAACAATTTTTTTCTTTTCTTCTTTTTATTTTTGTAATTTTTTTATTTCAAGGAATATCAATAAGAAAATTTTCATGAATTGCTGGCTACAGGTTTTGATTAATTTTATTGCATTCTAAAAGTGATTTACCATAAATCTGTAGTAAAATACAAGGGAGCAAACATCACTTTAAAGAAAGTATTTTTACACCTCAAAATCAACAATAAATTTATTTTTATTCAGTATTTGTCACAACATATAATAATTTATTTTCCATAGCGAACAAAATGACCGTAGAGTATTTTTTTTAGGGCAGATAAGGATAAGATTTTAATGTAATTACATTTATAGACTATACCCTATAGTAATTTGATTAATTATTATATAAAAATTTAAATTTTTAAGTGTTTTGGTCAAATAATTATTGTTACATGTCATATTAGAAAGAAACTGATGTAGAAAGTTAAAAAAGAAAATTATTAAATGGACGATAAAATAATATTAATGTTAATTTGTGGGGGCAATCGTTTGCAATAATGCACACAAGTTTTCGTTGAATTCTTGTAATATAAGATTGCGGCAATACTTAATTAATTCTCATTTGTACCGTGGCACATCAAAGCGTCTTGAAAGGTGAAAGATTCCATAGGTGTAAACCATGCAACAACTTATTTTCTGTCGCTAGTGTAAGAAGAAAATTTATTATTTATCAAAATTCAATGGCTTGATTTTTTTTAAATAAGTTTTTTAATTTAAAAATAAGTAAATTCTTTTATTTTAAATATGAAAATTGAGTAGAAAGAAATTAATTGAATTAAATTTTTATAAAATTCTATATTCTAAAGAAGGATAATGAAATTTTCGTTCATGTAAAGAGTTCTCTAATTAGGATTCGAACTCAAGGCATCATAATTTTAAAAATATTCAAATGCTAGAAAATCAATACTTTCATTTAAAAATTAAAAATAAAGTACCTTACAATATTGATAAGGCCTAATAATGCCAATAATCCAAAACCATTGTGACTTTTAGTGTTTTAATTCAAATCTTCTAATTTTAGATTAATTGATCAAATTTTAGTTAAATTTTATTCAAATTTGAAATTGGAAACGGGGAGTGTGTCCTTGCTGAAGTGTCATCACATCTAGCATTTTTTTATTATATTTAGGTGGGTTCTACATGACATCGGAAATAAAAACAATTAAACTATACAAAAGCTAAATTTGTAACTTCCTCCACTCTCTTCATCCTTCTCCATACCCACCACCATTAATATCTTCTACTAATTGCTTAAGCAAATTAACATAATTAAAAATATAACAAACATAAAATCTCTGTGTTGCAGGATTGTTTAGCTCTTCATGCTGCTGAGAAGTCCTTGTATGAAGTCCTTGGCAAGAAGTGTTCACTTGCGTCTAATCAATTCCCCTTTCCTATCCACAGAAACATAGAAAGCCCAGATGAGAATTTCACTTCAATTACCAGTTTTGACAGTAGTAACATTGCTATTAAGTTCAACTGGATTTCTACTGAATCCTTTGTTTTACAACCTTTTCATATTTCCACCACTAGATTTATGTGGAGGTATAAACTCTTTTAGGAATGTCAATGGGGTGATGGGGAATGTTAATAAGTCCCCTTCATATAATTTTGCTATTCCCTCAGTTTTTGTTGTTGTATCCTTTAAGATATCATCAGTCAGTGCCTTATTGTAACACACACCATTTTTTGGTGTCGGAATTTCTGTCGTTGATGGAACATTCTGGTGGAATTCAATATTTCGCATATGAGGCAATAGTGGTCAAAAGTTTATGTATAAGTATGTATGTGTGTATGGTTGCATGTAAAAGTAAGTATGTGAAGATAGGAGTTCAAAGTCAAGTGTTGGATGAGTGGGAGAACTTAAGTTCTCTATTTGAACAAAACAGACTTCAGCAGCTGGAAGCATGACTTTTGACAGTCAAAAGTCCCCTCGACAGAGATTTGACTTTCTTTGATTTGATTTCTTCAAAGAAAGTCAAATCTCCTCTCCCTCTTTGCATTACAGTTACATGTATTGGTATAAGTGAGTCTTTGTTAAAGCAATGGTGTGTTTAAAGGCTTGGAATTCTTAGGACACTCCAAGATCAAGGATGAATTGAAGACTTCATTCATCCATTCTCTTATTTCTCAAGCTCAAGGGAAAAGAGGTAATTCTTCTTTTCTTTTTAATATTTTAGAAGGATCCAAGCATGTTTATGAGTGTTAGATTGCATAGCTTTATTTGCATGTGAGGTTTGAGAAGTTTTAATCTTGGTATGGTTAAGTGAGAGTTAATGCATGTTGGGGTTTTGACCTTCTTGTTACAATTGTATGGTTTATTATGAGTTTGGTCAAAGTTTCTATCTAAAGGCCTAATCTAGTTAGTTCTTAAATAGCCTAAAGTAAAATGGGTTTGAGTTAAGTTTGGTTTGTGATCTCTAATGTTTTCTTAAGTTAAGTTAGGAGAAAGCTGAATTCTTAATCTTTGATGGTTGCATGTGAGATCAAAGAGACGTTTTCAAGTTGTTGTATACTTTAGAAATTTGCTTTAAGGCTTGATCATGTTTTGAAAGCCTTAAGGTTGAGTTTGGTGTGTTTGTGGGATGAGTTGCTGTAGGTTTTTTACTTGAAAATTTTAGAAATTTTCAGGTTCGGCTATTAAAAATCATTATTTTGACAGTCGAAGGCACATAGTTTCTCTAAAAAATTTCCAGGTTTAGCAGTTGCAGTTGTTACTGAACTAAAAGGACACTTAAGGTTTAGGATTTTGGCAATCAAAGTCCCTTACTTCAGCAGCCAAAGCTAGTTCAGCCAGCCTTATTTCTCGTTTGGTTTTAAGGCTCCAAAACATGATTTTATGATTCGAAATGGCCTAGAATAAGATGTTTGAGATATGTATGGAGTTGTAGAGCTTCAAATAACTCATTAGGTACTAATGTGTATAGGATCGAACTTGAGAGATTCGAAAAGCTAAAGATCCAAAGATAGCTACCATTTGATTGAGGTATTTGATAGGCTACAAGAGATGAGTAACATTAACCTTAATGAATGTAATTTACTTAAATTAAACTCATGATCATCCACATACATCATTTCATTATCTACTAGGATGTATATATATATAGAAGACGAATGTGTTGCATTTATGCATATTTATTATTGATGGACGATGGATATTGGATGAGCCACTAGTTCCCCCATGCATGGACATGTTTTATGATATGATCATGTATGATATGATGTTGTAAGACCAGGAGAGGCCTAATAAGCACTTAGCTCACTATTTATTAAGTGAAAGTCCTGAGAAGTCTCTGTATGAGTCAAGCACATTGGATATGTTATGTATTTAAGCAGAAGTCCTAAGGAGCCTTTGTGTGAGCCAGGCAAGTTGGATTTGGGAAATCACTGGTGACAATTCCATCTTATGTGAAATGTTTATAATGTGAAAAATAATTTGGATAATGCATTGCATATGTATGAAATGAAAAAGATAATTCATGTATGTTTGGTTAGTTTACTCACTAAGCTTTTAGAAGTTTACCCCTTTCCCCTAATCCCAGATGCAGGGTTGTAGGAATAGAGATGCTTTTGGGAAACTAACAACAAGAGGAGCCTTAGACTTATTGTGTATATTTGATATTGTTAGACTAGACATGTAAAATGTTAATAGATAGATATTATGCTTGCTTGTAAGAGTATTGTATTAAGATTTGTTTAAGTAAAGTATATATGTATGTTACTATAATTTCAAGCATACTTGTGTTTTCCAAAGTATGAATGTAAAAGTCACATGTAAAAGTCACACTTTGTTTCCTTATAAAAGGTTCAAATTCAGAACTAATTTTTCAAAGATTATGTTATGTTTTGATGTAAGTTTCAAAGTGTGAATGACATGCGTTGCTTAAATTATGATTATTATAAAAAATGTTTTATGTTTAATAGGTTTTTAAGCTTGCTATGGGTTCCAACAACCTTAAATTAACCTGATCCCTAGCGCTAGTAATGACCCTTAGTTTGGGTCATTACACTTAATCTTAATTTTAATTTCGCTACTATTTTTTGTACAAATTTTGAAACCAATTACCAAATTTTCTTGATTCGATCTAAGCTATATACTTGTCCAAATAAATTTGAGCAGCTTGAAGCTTTCCTCTTCACCAGGTAAATGGAATTCTAGGACTTCATCTATACAATCTACTATAGCAGAATCAAGATTACTTGGATGATTTGTGATAAGAGCAAGAACTATATCCTTTGATTGGTCATCAATGCAAAAAAGAAGGGCATTGATTGCACTTCGTTGAGCTTCACTCATGTAGGTCATGTTCCTCTTGCAGAGCTGATGATAATTGATGCTTTGAAGAAAGAAGAAGAAAGAAGGATTTTTTTAATTTAGGGTTTAGGATTATGGAAGTTACAAATTTAGCATTTCTATAGTCAACTTTAAAAAAAAAAAATCATGTGTCATGTAGGACTGTCTAAATATAATAAAAAATGTCAGATGTGATGATACCTCAATAAAGGCACACTCCCTCTAATTTCAATTTCAAATTTGGATAAAATTTAATCAAATTTTGAAAATCTGGTTAATTGATCTAAAATTAAAAGATTTGGATTAAAATACCAAAAGTCACAAAAGATTTACATTATTAACATTATTAGGCCGATTTATAATTTTAATATAAACCAAAATAGAAAATATATAAACATAATTGGTCAATCAACAGTAAATATGCTCCACTAAAAAGTAAAATTTAATCAATATTTATTTTTTGTAAATTTAATCTAATAGCCATCAAAATAAAATTTATATTATTAAATTTATTTTAAAAAAGGATCTATCAATCTTTTTTTTTAATATAAACCAAGTATGAATGCAACAAATCATACAAAAGTATAAATAGAGAGTGTGTGTGTGGAAGGCACCAAGTATGAGCTCCGGTAGCCAGCAATCCTGATGGCAGTTCTGACCAAGGAGGACAACATTCAACTCCTGGTAGCTCACACATTCTTTTAGGACCTCCCTTGCTAGTTTTAATGGTGGTTTCCAGCGAGAGCACGAAGAGAGAAAAAGGAGGGAGAAAATAGGTTCCAAAATTTAAATGCTCATATTTGGTGATCCTAACGTCTGTTTGGAGTGATTCTAGTTGTTATGGACTCCTAGTGAAGAGTACTTTCTAATGGGGCCAACCATGCTAGATTTTGTGGCTATTTCTGGCATTAGAAAGGAGAGAGAAATTTGATTTTTAGCCATTTTTCGATGAGATTTCGGCCAATCCAACTGCCAGATCAACAATCTGAGATCACCGTTGAACTCATCATGCCAAAACCTTTGAGATGGGAGCAACCCTGCTCCGATTGGATACCTTTGAAAAAGGCGATCATCGGACAGCCTAGATCGATCAGTGAGATTTTCAAACCTTTTCGATTCTTGTAAATTAAAAATAATTATATGATAATTATTAACAATTTATGAGCTTCGTTTAGGTGCGATTGAATCGATGATGACTCATCAGCACTTAGGACCGAGTTTTCTGGTTGGTCCGGGCACTCGGGAGGCTGTCCTGAAAGGTGGTCATGTTTACACTCATTTCCAGTGTTTTTAGACATTATGGATGCATTTCAGGAAGTAGAATTCGCAAAAGTAATTTAGAACTCAAGTTATGTGATTTTTACCTAAGATTAAGCTAGCTAATTAATTTATAAAATATTCCTAATATGTTAAAAATAATTGAAATAAACTATATGGACTTTAAGATGATGTGAAGGACCTCTAGGAATATTTTTGAAATTTTTGGAAGGTATTTGATAAGTAATTGGACAGTAGAGAAATATAGGGACCTGAACTGGATATGGAGAATTGGACCTAGATTAGACTTCTTGTAGGCCCTGAATGGGCGTAGTGTTCGCTATTGTGAGCCTGAGGCCCTAAATGTTGCATTTCATAAGTTTTCTTGCAGAAGTTAGATCCAGTTATAGGGGAGATTTTGTCAAAATTTTGATAAAAATATAGGAATAATTCGTGTTTCTTTAGTTTAAATTAATTACTTATTTTGTGAGTAAATTAATAAAGGTCTATGTGTTTGTACAGCTGTTCGGTGCTGGCCATTTTTCTTTCTTCCAATAGGACCAGCTATAGTTGAGTCGATCAATCTGTGAGTTAGATATTGATTATTTTTGTAATTTCAAAATTAATTATATATTTGGCATACGCATATATTTTATAAATATTTAATTATTAAGGGTATTTTGATTGCTACATATTTAATTATTATTATTTGTTTTTGATTGCCACTCTGATGATAATTTGGAGCTCCATTTGTTATTTATACATGGTTTATATGGATACAGATTGGTCAGGTAGTCATGGCTTGAGCTAGTCTCGCTGGAACCCAGTCCTTATGGATATGGAAGGTCAGGGTAAGGCATGACTTTTAATTGATCTCGTTGGCTCCCGCACTTGAATTAAAGCCAAAGTTCAGCTTGAGTTGAGCTCGTTAGCGGGATTTAGATTGAGAGAGAGGTATAGGGGATCAACTTCCATATTTATATATTGATGTAATACACTGGGTGAGTGAGTAGTTTCAAAATTTTCTTCTCGTGTGAATATTGAGTGAATTATTTATTATATGTGTTGGAAGTGCATTTCATAATAAGGTTGTATTAGTTGTAGGCAGTTATAAAAATTGTATTTGTAATCAATATATAAACTCATTGAGTCGAACACTTACTCCTGTTCAATATATTTTTCCTAGGATACAAGAGGAGCATTCTTTCCTACAAAATCTAACCTGCATTTTCTTTCACAGGTTGTGGTGATGTTAGTGGTTCTATTATATTTAATTATTTATTTAATCATGTATTTATCTTACTTTATTCTTAGAATTTCATTGTGACACTAATAAATAATGTATTATTTAGATATGATAAATGGTATTTATTGAAGTAAATGTGTTGGATATTAGGGTTGAGCTAAATTTCCCATATTGTTATTTTATATTTGGGTTGAGTTTGACTCTCCAAATTTGAGATATAATGTAACAACCCAAATTTTTAAATAATTATTTTATATGTAAATTATAATATTTTATTTTATTAAATATTATGAAAATTGAATTGGAATTTTCTGGATTTTTAAATAGAGTTTATTTTTTTTGAGACAATAAATTTCATCGATTTTTAAAAAATTAATTTAAAGACCGCATGGTAAAATTAAAAATATATTTGGACTCTACAAATTTTTCTGAGTTTTCAGTAATTTCTTTTGAAATTTTTGAGCCTTATTTTGGGTCCCAAGGCAGAGTAAAAATTTAATTTTTGGTATCCTGAATCAAATCAGCCAACTAGAATCGAACCGAATCAGGCTGATCGAATCAAACCAGTCTACTTCTTCTTTTTCTTCCCCTCCCTCATGCGTTTCTGTCATCCCTCTTCCCCTCTCGTTTTCCCTCTCCTCTCCCCTCCCCACCACGGCCACCACCTCCCCTTCCTTCCCCAGTCTCCAGCGCCTCACTTGGGAGCCTCCTCGCCATCGGTCGCTGCTTGAATCGTCTGAAAAATGACCCAAACCTCCCTTCATGTGTAGTGTGATGCTTCATATTCCCGGCCAAAATCCGACCAATCCGGCCACTAATCGAATCGGATCCAATCCCAATCACCTTCCACACTTCGAGAGCTTTCCAAAGATACCAAGAACACGAATTTTCGTCGAGCGGTTTGTCCAAATTAAGCTAGGGAAGTTTTAGCCCATTTCGACTTTTGGGTTAAATTTCTCCCAAACCAGGAACTTCACAAAGATTCCGAGAGTACCAGCATGCTCTACTTGGTGAGAGCTTCGCGGTGATATAAATTTAAAATTTTTCTAACATCGAGAATCTAATGAGTCTCACGAACTTCACAGTATTTTTTCAAGCTGTTAATGAGCTTATTTCATTAAATAAAAATTATATTCTAACTCCTGGTGTTGTGGGCTTCGCTTAGATATTTTCATTTTACAGAAATTCCACTAGCGCTCGGATCTACGTTTTCAGACTGGACAGGCAGGTTGTCGGAATTATCTTGGAAGTAGGCCAATATCACAGTCCTCGCTACTATTTTCAGACACCTTGGACATGGTTGAAGTATCAGAATGTAAACCCGAACTCTAAATTTCCTTATTTACCTAATACCGAGTTTAGAATAAAATCCATAAAATATTCGTAGGTGACTAGAAAACTATAATTTCTTTTGCAATAGCCTTATAGCATTGTTAAGGACCTCGGGGAAAAATTTTAAAATTTTTAGAGCTAGTTTGAATGATTTTTTTAGAATGTCAATTTTAAAGACTACAACTGAATTTTCTGAGTATGTGAGTTTTGCTTGGTTTGGAAGGCCCAAGAGGGCCATGTGATATTGTTGAGATGTGGGTTTAAGACTTGTGATTTTAAAAGTGTGATTGGAACTACTTTGCAGGTTGGATAGATCTTAGGTACAGGAGAAACTCTGTCAGATTTTTGGCATAAATTAGGATGTCTTTTGTCTCTTTAAAGTCTTGTTTTAAATTTAGTACTGATAAATTTATAATATAATTGTTTAGGTGATCAAGGTGAGCCATCCTCCTCCACTCAGCTATCACAGTAGCTTCTGGTTAATCTGTGAATAGATATTGATTTTATTTATGATTTCAATATTATTATATATTTTAAGGCATGCCCATTCATCACTTATAAGTATATGTATATAGCTATTAATAGGCACGCCTTGTGTTGCATTCTTACTTGATGAAATTGATATAGGTGTCGCCTTAGAGTAATTTAGAGTTGTGTGTGTGCATTGGCATGTGTGTGGTGTGGTACTGGATATGTGTAGGGCGAGCAGATCAGCTGGAGCTAGTCTCGCTGGGGCCTGATCCTTTTTGTGATAAGTCGGGGTGAATATGGCTTGGAGTTGATCTCATTGACCCCTGCATTTGGATTATTAAGAGAAAGTCCAGCTTGAGTTGATCTTTAAGAGAGCTGTATAGGGGATCAACTCCCATATAGATATATATATATATTGATGTGATAGATGGGTGTGTGAGTGCTCTAAATTATTATTTATGCGAATATTGTTTGAATTTTTTTGGATGTGTTGGTATATATTGCATTTTCATCATTAAGAATGCATTAGCCCTAGATAGTTATAGAAATTATATTTAAAATCAATATCTTACTCTATGAGTCGAACGCTCACTCCTGTTCACCTTATTTTTGTAAGTTACAGGAGGATCTCCTTCTTGTGATTAACCTGTTTCCTTCCTCACAGGTCTCTTAGCAGTAATATCATAATTTTATAGTATTAATTCAAAATCTAGAACTCCGCATGTACTAGAAGTAGTTTATTTGGCTTGGGATTGTAATAGTTTATTTATTTTAAAATTGTAAACCTATTATTTATGTATGTGTGGATATATGGGATGGGTATTTATCTTGGATGAGGGAGCTGAGCTCCCATTTGATTAAATTGTTATGTTATTGATTGTAAGGGTGAGCTAAGCTTCCCAAATTGATATATTTTGTGGTTATAGGTCGAGTGAGCTAAAAACTCTCTGTTGGATAGTCCAATTTATGATCGGACTCTGTCCATTTGTCTTCTTGAAATTGGACTACAGTAATGGACTTTAGGTTTGGGCTTGGAATAGTTAGGCTTACTATGGATTTTGGGGGCCTTATGCTGACCCAAATCCTAGTGCCAGTTCGGCCCATAATTTGGGTCATGACAAAGTTGGTATTAGAGCTTTGGCTCCAAATTTCTTGGAGAAGAGTGTATTTGGGAATGTAAAAGGAGTTTTATTAGGAGTCACATGCAGAGCATAGAATCCATATTCGTCCTTGTACTATCATCCTTGCATCTAGTTTCTGCTTTATGTACCTGTATGTGATTGTGAGTTGTAGAGATGCTTAATATACTGTTTTGGATTTTTGTGGGCTAATGCTGCTGAATTTCAAGAAAAAAAATGCGTAGAGGTAGGAGAGCTACCACAATCCCAGAACGGGAAGTTCTGGAAGAAGTATCAGCACAAGATGAGGCACCTGCCTTAAGGAGATGGGGCAGGAGACCTAGAGCTACTCACGTGGAAGAGCAGCAGCCACCAGTACAGGAATAGTCCTTTATGGCCCAAGGTCCTACGGATCCAATGGCAGCCACCCTAGTTGGTCTACAAAGGACTATTAATATGATGGCGCAGTATTTAGTTCACCCTCCACAACAGCAATAACTCTCAGTAGAGAGAGTGAAACCTTATAAACAGATAATAAATTTCAAGAAGTTAGTGCCTGGTACTTATGATACTACAGATGATGCGTATCAATTTTTAGACTCTTACAAATAAGCAGGAGTGAGCTGCAGTTAACTGACAAGAGACTAATAGTGTGTGTGTAGTATGTGATGGGACCTGTGCCTAGACAATGGATGATGGATTATGTGCTCCCTTGCATTGAGGGGTTATCCTAGGTATAGTTTGTGCTAAAAAGTTTTAAAGATCAGAAGCAGTGAGCCTTTGAAGCCCTAAAACAGAATGGCAGATCAATGGATAAGTATACTTTGGAGTTTTTGGAGTTGAGCAAGTATGCCCCTACTACAGTGGCCACAGAAAGTATGAACGTAAAGAGATTTTTGAAGGGGCTGGACAGGAGGTATGCAAACTTAGCTATGTAGTGGTTGATCAGGCTCGGCAGATTGAAATTAGTTATATGGAAAGTGATGGAATCATAGCAAAGAAGAACAAAGATGAAGAGTTATCTAGAATGCCATACATGAGTACCACGGGAGGTGGCAGTCAGAGTCACCATAGTGGAAAAAGCAGAGGAAACAAGAAAGCAGGCCTCAGACATAGAGCCAGAGGGTTTAGGTTGAGCTATGGTTCCAGCAGTGGATAGAGTTTAGGCTACAGTAGTTTTGGGTTCAAGGTCTTCCTTAGCACCATGCACACAATGTGGGAGAGTACACTTGAGGCCTTGCTTAGTGAGCTTTGGTGAGTTTTTCAGATGTGGCCAGCAAGGCTACTTTGTCAGGAAATGTCCCATGTTCAGTGAGCACTAGATAGGGTCACAAGGTTCAGTTGCTAATGTACACCGTCAGATACACCTTGGTACTTCCAGCATGGCGAGTAGCCAATTCAATGGCTAACAGGGTCGTGGTTAGGGATGGCATGATTTTGGAGGTAGGAGCCAACTTCAGGGTTCTATAACTCAGGGCAGAGGTCAAGCTCAGGTTTTCACCCTGACAAACCATGATGCTCAGGCTTTAAATGCAGTGGCGGCAAGTACTCTTTCAGTTTGTTCTTTTGAGGCATGTGTTTTAATAGACCCAGGTGCTATGCACTCATTGTTTCCCCTGTGTTCGCCTTAAAATTGGGTGAGAATCCTATAGCTCTAGAGTGTCCCTTGTCTGTAGCTATCCCTCTTAGTGACAACATAAATGTCGGTATGGTTTTTCTAGATAGTCCAGTGGTAATTGATGGAAAAATCCTCCCGGCAGACTTGGTTCCTTTACTAGTGATGGATTTTGATGTGATCTTGGAGATGGATTGGCTGTCAACTCATTATGCCACCCTAGATTGTAGAAATAAAAAGGTGTATTTCCATATACTTGGAGTAAAAGAGTTTAGTTTTGATGGTGATGAAAACGTGGCTCTGTACAACCTAGTGTCAGCCATTAGTGCTAGGAAGATGTTGAGGCATGGATGTCAGGATTATTTGGCACTAGTAAGGGACACATCTGTTGAAGGTGTCAATGTGGAAGATGTTCCTATTGTTAGGGAATTTGTGGATGTATTTCCTGAGAAGCCTCCAGGGTTATCGCCAGATAGGGAGATAGAGTTTTGCATAGACATTGTAACAGGCACAAACCCCATTTCTATGTCATCTTATAGGATGGCACCTGTAGAGTTAAAGGAACTGAAGGAGTAGCTACAAGAGCTTCTGGACAAGTGTTTCATCCAGCCAAGCACTTCACATTGGGTGCTTCTATTTTATTTGTTAGGAAAAAGGATGGATCTTTGAGGTTGTGTATTGATTAGAGACAGTTGAACAAAGTGACTGTTAAGAACAAATATTCACTTCCTTGGATTGATGACTTATTTGATCAACTACAAGAGGCCAGATACTTTTCAAAGATAGACCTACAGTTGGGCTATCACCAGCTGAGGATTAAAGGTGAGGATTCACCAGCTGAGGATTAAAGGTGAGGATGTGCCAAAGATAACATTTGGGATAAGGTATGGTCATTATGAGTTCCTGGTGATACCTTTTGGACTAATTAATGCACCAACGACCTTTATGGACTTAATGAATAGGGTGTTTAGGCTGTTCCTGGATCGCTTTGTCATTGTATTCATAGATAACATTTTAGTGTATTCTCGAACTAAGGAAGAGCATGTGTGGCATCTGGGGATGGTGTTGTAGACATTAAGAGAACATCAGCTGTATGCTAAGTTTTCAAAATGTGAGTTCTAGCTAGAAAGCTTTTCATTCTTGGGACATGTAGTCTCTAATGAAGGAATTCAAGTGGATCCTAAGAAAATTAAAGTAGTAACTAATTTGCTTTGGCCTACTACAATCACAGAGGTGGGAGTTTTTTAGGCCTAGCAGGCTATTACAGACGCTTTGTGTAAAATTTCTCCAGGATAGTAGCTCCTCTAATTAAGTTAACTCGAAAGAATGTCCTATTCTTATGGTCAGACGAGTGTGAGGAAAGCTTTCAGAAGCTTAAGGAATGCCTAATCACAGCCCCTGTGTTAACATTGCCTGTAAGTGGAAAAGGATATACGGTGTATTGTGATGCTTTCAGAGTTGGATTAGGGTGTGTCTTAATGCAGCACAGTAAAGTAATAGCTTATGCTTCAAGGCAATTAAAGAAGCACTAGCAGAACTATCCCACTCATGATCTAGAGATAGCGACTGTAGTTTTTGCTTTAAAGATTTAGAGGCACTATCTATATGGTGAGGTGTGTGAGATATACACCGACCATAAGAGTTTAAAATACATCTTCCAGCAGAGAGATTTAAATTTAAGGCAGAGGAGATGGATGGAGCTTCTGCAGGACTATGACTATACCATCTAGTATCACCCAGGCAAGGCAAATGTGGTAGTAGATGCCTTGAGCAGGAAATCTTTTAGCAGTGTAGCACATTATCAGTGGAAAGGACTCTATTAATTCAGGAGATATATGAGTTGATGGATCAGGGTCTGATATTAGATATGACAGATACAGGTGCAATTTTGGAGCATTTTAGAGTAAGGCCAAACCTGCGGGACATGATTAGACTTTCACAGCATAGGGACCTGCAATTAATGAGGATTGTGAAAAGGGTACAGCAGGGAGAAGACTATGAGTTTAGGTTTGGTGCATATGGTACCCTTATGCAAGGCTCTAGGGTATAAATGCCTGACGTGGACGACCTCAGAAATGAGATTATGCAGGAGGCACACCATGTACCCCACAATGTCCACCCAGGCTCCACCAAGATGTGTCGTGGTGTGAAAGATAGGTACTAGTGGAATGGCATAAAGAGAGATAACATATTTTGTATCCAAGTGCTTAACTTGTTAGAAGGTAAAGTTTGAACATCAAAGGCCATTAGAAAAGTTGCAGAAGATTCCCATTCCAGAATAAAAGTGGGAAATAATTACTATGGACTTTGTGACTAAGTTGCCTCATACCACACGGGGATATGATTCTATATGGGGATTATGGATCGTCTGACTAAGTCGGCTCACTTCTTACTTGTGTGGATCACCTATTCTGTTGCTCAATATGCCATATTCTATATTTGTGAAATAGTTAGATTGCATGGAGTCCTCGTTTCCATAATATCTGACAGGGGGCGCCCCTGTTCACATCTCGATTTTGGAGAAAGCTGTAGAAAGCACTTGGCACACAGTTGAACTTTAGTACAGTCTTCCACCCTTAGATAGATAGATAGTCTAAAAGAATAATTCAGATATTAGAGGATATACTTCGTATGTGTGTCCTAGAGTTTGGAGGTCAATGGGATGATCAGCTACTACTGGTGGATTTTGCCTATAATAATACCTATCATTCTAGTATTAGGATAGCACCTTATGAGGCACTATATAGCAGGAAGTTTAGGTCCCCTTTATGTTGGACAGAAGTTAGAGAGGCAAAAGTAAATAATATGGACCTAGTGCAGTACACTTCAAAGATGATCTCTTTGATCAGAGAACATTTAAAAATAGTCTTTAGTAGGTAGAAGAGCTATACAGATCCTAGACAGAAGGATGTAGAGTCTATAGTGGGTGACTATGTGTTCCTGAAGGTCTCCCCTATAAAGGGAGTCATGAGGTTTGAGAAGAAGGGCAAGCTGGCACCCCGATATATAGGGCCTTTTGAGATCACGGACAAAGTAGGAGCAGTTGCCTACTAGCTAGAGTTACCATCATGCCTTTCTCATGTCCACCCAATGTTTCACATCTCCATGCTTAGAAAGTACATTCTTGATCCTTCTCATGTGCTATAGCTAAATATGGTGGAGTTAAATGAGGATTTGACCTTCGAAGAGCAACCTGTTGCCATAGTGGGCTATCAGAGAGACAACTTCAATCAAAATAGATCTCTATGGTTAAAGTTTTGTGGAGGAATGTACCTGGAAGTCAGAGCGGGGTATGCGCAGCAAGTACCCGTATT
This sequence comes from Hevea brasiliensis, assembly GCF_030052815.1. NCBI lineage: Eukaryota > Viridiplantae > Streptophyta > Magnoliopsida > Malpighiales > Euphorbiaceae > Hevea > Hevea brasiliensis. The sequence goes on along the minus strand of NC_079502.1, from coordinate 100,542,989 downwards.
TGTTTAATATGTAATCCTATACCTTATTCTGCCTTGTATAAAATTTGAGGATGAATTTTCTATAAGGGGGGAAGAATGTAAAGCCCCAAATTTTTAAATAATTATTTTATATGTAAATTATAATATTTTATTTTATTAAATATTATGGAAATTGAATTGGAATTTTCTGGATTTTTAAATCAGGTTTGATTTTCTTGTGATAATAAATTTTATCAATTTTTAAAAAATTAATTTAATGACCACATGGTAAATTAAAAATATATTTGGACTCTATAATTTTTTTTGAGTTTTTGATAATTTTTTTAGAATTTTTGGGTCACGTTTTCCAAGGTAGAGTAAAAATTTAATTTTAAGTATCCTGAATTCAATTGGCTGACTCGAATCGGACCGAATCTGACAGGTCAAATCGAATCGGTTCACTTCTTTTTCTTCCCCTTTCTCGCGCGTTTCTACTGCCCCTCTTCCCCTCTCATTTTCTCTCCCCTCTCCCCTCCCGACCACTGGCCACCACCTCCCCTGCCTTCCCCAATCGCCAGCACCTCACCTGGAAGCCTCCTTGCCATCAGCCGCCACCTGGATCGTCGAAAAAATGCCTCCAAATCTCCCCTCACACACAGTGCAATGCTTCATCTTCCTGGCCAAAATCCGATTGATCCGACCACCAATCGGACTGGATCCAGTTCCAATCACCTTCCACACTTCGAGAGCTTTTCAAAGACACTAAGAACATGAATTTCATTTAACGGTTTGTCCAAATCGAGCTTGGGAAGTTTTAGCCAATTTCGACTTTTAGGCTAAATTTCTCTCAAACCGGGAACTCCATGAAGATTTCGACAGTACCAGTGTACTCTACTCGGCGAGAGCTTCACAGTGATATAAATTTCAAAATTTTTTGACATCGAGAATCTAATGGGTCCCATGAATTTTGTAGTATTTTTTTAAGCCTTTAATGAGCTTATTTAATTAAATAAAAATTATATGCTAACTCTTGATGTTGTGGGCTTCACGTAAGTACTTTCGTTTTGTGGAAATTTCACCTGTACTTGGATCTGCATTTTTGGACTAGACAGGTAGGCTACTGGAATTATCTCAGAAGCAAGCTAATATTTGAGTCATCGCCACTATTTGCAGATGCCTTGGATGCGTTCGAAGCATCAAAATTAGCGTAGGTAAATTCGAACTCTAAATTTCCTTATTTACCTAGTACCGAGTTTAAAATAAAAATTCATAAAATATTCGTAAGTGACTAGAAAATTATAATTCCTTTTGTAATAGCCTTATAGCATTGTTAAGGACCTTAGGGCAAAATTTTAAAATTTTTAGAGCTAGTTTGAATGATTTTTACAGAATGTCAGTTTTAAGGACTATAGCTGAATTTTTTGAGATGTGAGTTTTGCCTGATTTGGAGGGCCTAGGAGGGGCTATGTGATGTTGTTGAGATGTAGATTTGAGACTTGTGATTTTGAAAGTTTGATTTGAACCACTTTGTAGATTGGATAGGTCCTAAGTGCAGGAAAATCTATCAGATTTTTGGTATAAATTAGGATATTTTTTGTCTCTTTAAAGTCTTATTTTAAAGTTAATACTGATAAATTTATAATATAATAATTTAGGTGATTAGGGTCAGTCATTCTCCTCCACTTAACCACGACAGTAGCTTCTAATTAATCTGTGAGTAGATATTGATTTTATTTATGATTTCAATATTATTATATATTCAAGGCATGCCCGTGCATCACTTATAAGTTTGTATATATAGCTATTAATAGGCACGCCTTGTGTTGCATTCTTACTTGATGAAATCGATGTGGGTGTCACCTTAGGTAATTTGGAGTTTTGTGTGCATGTCGACGTGCGTGTAATGTGGTACTAAATATGGGTAGGATAGATAGATTGGCTGGAGCTAGTCTCGCTGAGGCCCTATCCTTTTTGTAATATGTCAAGGTGAGTACAGCTTTGAGTTGATCTCTCTGACCTCCACATTTGGATTGTTAAGAGAAAGTTCGGGTCGAGTTGATCTCGATGATAGGCATTGGATTAAAAGAGCTGTATAGGAGATTAGCTCCCATATAGATACGTATATTGATGTGACAGATGGGTGTGTGAGTGCTTCAATTTTTTTTTTGTGCAAATATTGCTTGAATTTGTTCAGATGTGTTGGTATATGTTGCATTTTCATCCTTAGGGATGCATTAGCCCTAGATAATTATAGAAATTATATTTAAAATTAATATCTTACTCTATGAGTAAAATGCTCACTCCTATGCACCTTATTTTTCCAGGTTATAGGAGGATCTCCTTTTCGTGATTAACCTGTTTCCTTCCTCGCCTGTCTCTTAGCAGTAATATCAGAATTTCATAGTATTAATTCAAAATCTAGAACTCCGCATGAGCTAGAAGTAGTTTATTTGGCTTGGGATTGTAATATTTTATTTATTTTGAAATTGTAAACCTATTATTTATGTATGTGTGGATATATGGGATAGGTATTTATCTTGGATGGGGGAGTTGAGCTCCCATTTGATTAAATTGCTATGTTAATGATTGTGAGGGTGAGCTGAGCTCCCCAAATTGATATATTTTGTGATTACAGGATGGATGAGCTAAAAACTCCCCATTGGATAGTCTAATTTATGGTCAAACTCTATCCGTTTGTCTTCTTAAAATTGAACTATATTAATGAACCTTAGGTTTGGGCTTAGAATAGTTAGGTTTACTATGGGCTTTGGGGGCCTTATGCCAACCCAAGTCCTAGTACTAGTTAGGCCCATAATTTAGATCGTCACATATAATATTTTATATTATTATTTTATTTTTGTGTGTTGAGCCATGACTTTGGGTCTGGTTACAAGTTAATGAACAGTAAGGCTTACTATAGTCTTTGGGAGCTTTAAGCCGGCTTAAGACCTAATGTCGATCTGGCCCATGAAATTAGATCGTGACATTTAGCATACCAAGAATATTTTACAAAACTAGGTAAAAACTGCACAAGTTGAATTTGGATTCGCCTTTGCAAATTCTGCTACCTATAACGTTTCTGAAAGATCTAAACATATTAGGATCGACTATAATATTGACTATATTCTAAGATAGACCATCGAGCATCCAAATTAGGTAGGAAACTCGATCCAAGCGCCAATGAGCTATTATCGATCCGAGTGCATATCTGGGATACCCATGAGCTACTAGTGACGGATCCGTTGACGGTTCGTCAAAACTTTGCTCTAATATCCTGATATCAGTTGATTTAGTTTAGGTTGTCCAATGAGCATCTTCTTCATTCGATCTCTAATCAAGGTGCAGTTAGTCTCAAAACGAAACTTGAGGAGTGTAGATCACGATCCCCTAGTCCGATTGTCCAAATTGGCCGCCAATTGGTCGAGATCTAGCTGGAAAGTCGTGAAAACATGAAACCTCTCTCCCCTTTATCTCACTCATCCAGCCACCAAACGATGCGAAATTGGTCCATAAAATAAGCTTTCCAATGCCACCCCAAAACGACTCGATCAGACTTCAGATGAAGCTAGAATCACGCCTGGAAAATGTCTCCCTTGTGTGCGCATTGAAAGAGAAATGCCTTGCTTTTGTACCGTTGCTGGCGCTGCTCTGGTCAGTTGATGACTTGCCAGAATCGCTTGGGTGGTGGAGTTTCTTCTCCAACCACTGATGGTGGCTGGAGGCTCGTCACTGACGAGGGGGGGAGAAAGAGAGTGACGAGGGGGAGAGGAAAGAGAACATGGGAGGGAGGGAGAGCTGCTAGCTGCTAAGTTAATTCTTTTTTTTTTTTAACTTTTAATTTCTATTAGGTCCTTATAGTTTTCAAAACTTTTCAATCGAATTTAAGACTTTTCAATGAAACAACTAATCTTTTAAATTAAAATTCAAATTATTAAATAATTCATAAAATATGTTTAGAAATAAAATAACATTAAAATAATATATATAAATGAAAGCAATATAAAATTGTAAATTAGTTAGATAATATTAAAATAATATTTAAATACTAATAAAATTTATATTTTAAAATTCAGGTTATTATAAAAACTATATCAGTTGTTATTAAAAATATAAGATATTATTTTATTATATTTTTATAATTTAAAAATATTTAAAAAATAAAAATCATTTAAGAAATAAAATTTTAATTTAATTTTAATATCTATATATTTCTTCAAAATTTTAATACAAATTTAAGTTACATTTAATATAATTAATTAAAAGTTTTAACAATATCAAAATTTTAGTATTTTTTTTTAAATTATAAAAAATAAATATTAAATTATATTATTAAAATAAAAAAATAATTCAAACAATATATAAATAACATGACCAGTCATCGTTAAAATAATTTTTAATACTCCCAACTAATGTATTTGAAAAAATATTTTTATCAACAGTGGGTTCAACAATAATACTAAAACAGCTCCTTTTTCTGTAACCACATGATCCAATGTCAATTGTTTTATTTGAAAAAAATTATTTATAAAAAAATTATATTTAATAATCACATAATTATATTATTTTAACATCATTTTTATTTCTATTAAAATAAATATTTTAAATTAAAAAATTAAATTATTTAACCTATTATATTTTTTAGTATAAAAATTAATAAAAAAATTAATTAAATTAAATTCTTATAACATTTTAATTTTAATTTTTAAATAAGAATGAATTTTTGTGCACTGTTATACCCTGTTAGTGGCATTTTTTTTAATAAAATTTTTTATTTTTGAAAAAAAAAAAAGGGTTGCACCATTGAGTCCATTAGGGCAGTGTGCCGCTGATAAGGACGAAGGAAGATTATTTACATTAGCAGACAAAAATGAAATTGTTAAATTAGACTTAGCGCCTAGGGCCTAGGGGACCATTCTTTACTTTTAATCATGCTACATTTATCTACAGAAGAGTCCGTCAACAAAGACTATTATTTTTATTTAAAATAAAAATATATATAAATAATTAAAGATATCAAGAAATTGCTGAATAAAATATAAAATAATACTAAGGCTTTGTTATTTTATGAAAAATATATTTTAAAAATATATATTTTTTATATTTTTTTAATATTTAAGAGCACTTAAGAAAATTAATTAGTGAAAAATATTTTATTAATAAAAAAATTAAGTAATTTTTTTAAAAAATAATTTTTATTTTTCAAAAAAAGAAATTATTTTTTACATTCTAAACTTTGAAGATCTTATAAAAATATAAACAACACTTATATATATATGAAATAAATAAATATTATTAATTTAATATTATAACTAAATAATAAAAAATATTTTTATAAAGAATATTTTTATCATAAAAAATATTTTTTATATATAAGTAATTTTTCATTAAACAAGCAGAGCTATGTGTCACATGAGTGTTTAGAAAGGTAAAAGACCTTATAGGTGTAAACAGTATAACAACTTATTTTTTGTTGCTAGTGTAAGAAGAAATTTTTTTTAAAGGTAATAAAAAATAAAATATTTCATTTTATAATAAATAATTATTTAATAATATTATATTGTATATATTAAAAAAATAAAATATAAATATTATCATTATATAAAGAGATATGTTTCAACATTTAAATAATTTTTTTTATTAGGCTCTCATATTTATATTCGGTAATGTATTTGGATTTTATTTTTTCATATCTACATTTGTTAGGAATAAATTTGATATTCCTACTCTCCCCATTATTGAGTCTGTTTGCTTTTCTTAATAGGTTCTTGTTTTGTTTTCATATTTTGCAGTATTTCATAGGTTTTTTAACAATTTAAAATATAATATAAATCATTGACTCTATTTAATTGAATATTTTATATTTTTAAGTACGAGTAATAATTTTTTATTAATAAATTTATTTTTATATTAAAATTTGATAATTTAAATTTTTTTACATGCCATAGAGATAGTCAATTTCTAAAAAGACAGTATTATAAAACTTTCTTTTTTAAATCCAAAATAACTGAAATCAGATTATTAAAATTCGACAAATTTAACTAGTTTTCCACCTATATATCGATTATGACTTGATAATGTTCATTAAAAAGAATCTAGACAAAAATCTTTGCGGATTTTGGCATTTTTGTCCACAATATTTCTTCGATATTAAAGTCATTCGGATTTTGACCGAGTGAAAGTAGGGATGAAAATGGTTCAGATTTTTATGGATATTTAACTTGATCAAATTTTAACAGGATAAATTTACGTAGTATATAATCAGGTTTAAATTAAGTTTGAGTTTAAAAAATAATATCTACAATAGATTTTATATATTGAATATCCGTTATCTGAACTCATTTATATAAATATTTAGTTAAATATAAAATATATATTTTTTATAATAATATTTATAAATTTTTATATATTTTATTTTATATAAAATGAAATTTAAATGTTTTATAAAATTATTAAATTTTTAAATATAAATTATTAGCTAAAATAATTTTTTTATATAAATTATTAATTAAAATATATAAAATTAAATAAGTTTAGATTTTTTTGAGTAGTTAATAATAAATTTTAATCGGATTTAAAATGAATTTAAATTTTGATAATATAAATCGGATTCAAAGTAGAGTAATTTCATGGGTATTCTAACCATTGCCGTCCTTAAACGAGAGGAGAAAAAACTTCAAAAGAAGAAAAAAAAAATTCTGCAGAGACAAAAATAATAAATGCTTTATAGGGCGGTATGTGGGAGTATATATATATATATATATATATATATATATATATATATATATATATATATATATATATATATATTTAATGCTGAATTTCAATATCAAACGGAGTAGAGTGAGAGAGGAGAAGGCAACTATGTATACAAAGGTTTGGGGAAAGCAAATTGTAAGCTGCAACAAAGGCAAGTTGTAGCGGCATATAAGACCAAGAACTTTTGGTAGTCTCAAGTTCCGCCAGACAATCATTTCTTTTAGGTAAAGATAGAGTTTCTTGATTTAGCAATTAATTGCTTTAATTTTTATTTTCTTTAATTTCGCCATGTTCTTGAACCCTATAATTGTAGCAATTAAGGCTTTGATAGTTTTCTCCATTGAAGAATTTTTTTTATTTAAATTTGATTCATAGTAAACTCAAAATACTGAATAAATATATGATAAAATTCACTAAGTAAATAAATAAATATCATATATTTGTATGTTTATTCATAATAAACCGAGTTTATGGTTGATTTTAATAATTATGGACATGATATAAAAGGGACAGAAATGCTGATCTAATTCAACTTTACTGTTTTTCTTTTTATTAAAATAATATACATTGTTTAACACTAGATTGGTGGTGGATTTTTTATTTTTTACAGTAATTTTTTTTATTAAAATTATTCTTTTATGATAAAAAAAAATGAAGGTGAGAAAGATGTGTGGCCATGACCATGGAAGTGCCTCATGCAATGACGAAGATATTTCCAGACAGCGTGTACGTTGCATCTATAAGGTAACCACTCAGAAAGGTAAAAGAAGAGGCCTATACTCCTCAGTTAGTTTCCATAGGCCCTCTTTGTAGAAATAATATTGACCAGTGTAAATCTCTGGAAAAGATTAAAGAGGAATATGGAAAAGATTTTCTTAAGGATGAAAACAATAAGGGGGATCAGCAGACGTTTCTTGACATCATTAAAAACAGAAAAAATGAGATCAAAGAATGCTATGAAGACCTCGATTTAGATGATGATCGGCTTGAGAAAATTATTTTAAAAGATTCTTTCTTCATCATTGAGCTCTTCATTAGGGACTATTGGGAAGCAAAAATTGCTAAAGATTTCATAGTAAGTATACCGTGGCGGAGAAATGTTATAAAACAGGATTTGATTTTACTGGAAAATCAAATACTGTATTTCATCCTTGAAGATCTTTACAACCATGCCTTTCAAGGTAACCCAAGTTACCTTACTTTTTTGATACTCACCAAATCATATTTTTCAAATTATATTGAAGTTCCAAAAGAAGAACAAATCGAGGTTTCACGGGATTGTTGGTCCTGTTTATATTGTTTTTGGCTCACTCAATGCTCCCGCAGTGTAGAGTCCGGCCAGAATCAACAAGAAAAGGAGGAGTCCAGCCAGAATCAAGAAGAAAATAAGAACCCTCAACCCATGTGCTCCACTCATCTGTTTAGATGTTACCAATCTCAGAAACATCCGTCATCAGCCAAGAATCAACAAGAAAAGGAGTCGTCCAGCCAGAATCAAGAAGAGGAGAACCCTAAACCCTTGCATTTCACTAATCTAATTAGATATTACCGATCTCAGAAATATCCGGCCGAGAATCAACCAAAAGAGAAGTCCAGCCAGAATCAACAAGAAACAGAGTCATCCGGCCAGAATCAACAAGAAAAGAAGATTCCTCAACCCATGCGTTTCACTGATCTGATTAGATGTTACCGATCTCAGAAACATCCGTCATCAGCCAAGAAGCAAGAACCAAATAGCGAGCCTCCTCCCCAGCATTGCATTGATCTTAGTAAATATTGTTGCCTATCTCCGAAGTCAAACAAGAAAAATGCTAGATACCTAGTTTCTGCAACCAAGTTACATGAAGCTGGAGTGACGTTTAAGGCATCTAAAAATGCGTGGCCGCTTGGCATAACGCTCGAAGGAGGAGTATTGAGCATGCCAACTTTGAAAGTTTCCGACTCCACGGAACGCCTATATAGGAACCTCATGGCTTTTGAACAATGTCACTACCCAAAAGAAGCTTACATCTGCAACTACATTAGATTCATCGATGAACTGATCAACACTGAAGATGACGTGGACTTGCTCATTGAGAATGGTGTTCTTGTTAATAGCCTTGGCAATAATGAAAAGGTGTCCAACCTTTTCAATGATCTGAATAGTGGAATCGTAAGAGCAAATTTTTGTTACGAAACAATCTTTCAACGGCTGAATAATCACTACGGGACTTGCTGGTACCGAGCCGTCGCAACCTTGAGACATGCATACTTCAGCAATCTTTGGAGAGGTGGCGGAACGGTAGTCGCATTCATACTCCTTATCCTCACTTTGATACAGTCCATACGTTCTCTAATGGAAATATTTTAGTTTCAGAGGTTGTGTAATTTTTCAGGTACTACAAACTGGGACCTTATGCCTTGTGCCCAAGGCACCCTTGAAGCATGCCCTTAACAACTATTACCCATACCATAATTACTTGTAATGTGGTATTCTCGAGTCATGGTACGAGTACGTAGCACATGGTATGCCTATTAATAAAATACAGGGTACAATGCATTTAGTTGGTACACCAATTTGCAATGCATTTAGTTGATATGCCAATTTGATTTAGGATATGCAAATTATATTTATTTAACACATGCTTTATTTTTTAAATTTTATTTAACATAATATGTTTATAAAAAAATTAAAAATATTAATTAAATGCGATATTTTTAACATAATATACATATTATTTAACATTTTAAAGTCATTTAATTATTATTATTATTATTATTAAAATAATATAGTTATAAATAATTAAAAATATGATTAATAGTTAGTAATGTTTATATTTTATAAAAAAAAATTTAATTTTCTACTAATAAAAATACTTAAGGGGTGTTTGGTTTACCTGTTGGGTGCAGCTGATAACTAATAGACACCCAAATAGGTAAATTATAGTGTTTGGTAAGCTTAAAAAAATAGAGCTGATAGCTGATAGGCAACTGATATGATACCCATCAGCTGCAGTTTGTATCAGCTCTATTTTTAAAACTGTTTCTCATCAGTTGATAGCTGATTTAGTTTTATTTTTTATTTTGACCATATTATTCTTTTTTATTTAACTTGAAAATTAATATTATTAATATTTTTATTTTTTAATTTATAATTTTAATATTTAAATTAACATATTTCAACTTTGTTAAAATATTTTTAATTAATAACATAAAATATAAAATATTTATTTATATCTAAAAACTTAAAATTAATTATAAATTTTTCTAACAATAATAATTATTTTATTATTTTATCTATATTTTTAAAATTATTTAATTATCTTTAAAAATAATTATTTTCTTATTTCAATAATAAAATAATGATATAATATAATAGATTAATAATTATATATTTATTTAAATAAAATAATATATTAATTTAATAATTATATATTTAATTTAATAATAAAATAAATAATATAATGTAATAAATTTATAATTTTATATTTATTTAAATAATAAAATAAATTATATGATATATACCCTTATTAGTCATTTTATATATCATCAGCAACAGCTAAATATAATTTTACCAAATACTTAACATAAAACAATTATCAACTAATAGTATGATTATAAGTTATCAATCATCTAACTTGATATGGTATCATTATGATTATCATTATATTCACAGATTAAACCAAAGCAGTCATTACTTACACTCCCAAGACCAAGACTACACTGCCACCTAACCCACTAACATGTAAGCCCAAAAACCCCAATTTATCCTTCTGTCCATATACTTCACTTCTAGCCTTTCGAAATGTTCTTCTTCTTCCTACTACAGCTTGCATGTTGTCGCGCATGTGCATGTTTGCTGAACTTTATTCTTTCTTTTTGCTTTCTTTCTTTCTTCTTTTCATTTCTCGCTAGAATCTCTATTTTGGCGACCCAATCGCATCCCCTAGCGATTTGGGATGCAAATGTCCTGCAATTTGGAATGCACAACCCAAATTGCTATTCCCAATCCCAAAAGGGGTGAGTGAATCTAGCATCTATGATCTAGACTACAGCTAAGTTTGGATCATTTTGGAAGTGAGATTTGCTAGCATTATTCATATTAGCCAAAGATGTTTTTGTTCATCCAACATTAAAACCTAATTTTCTAGCAGTTTTTTTCCAAAAAAAAAAACTTTATTTTATCTCTAATAGAAAGTGTCCCTATTAACTAATTTACAAATACACTTGATCGAGTTCAATAGTACAAATGCAAAAGTCTATTTGACATAACAAGAACATTGCCAATCTCTTCAACTTCTTGTTTAAGACCAGTTCTCCTACTAAGCTTTAACCCAAATTCATTTGTTGTTAAAATTGCTATCAACTCATATAATTAGTCAAAGGGGAAAAGATGGGTGTCACAATGCAAAAAGTGTCTCATTGCAGACCCTAACTAAAATAAACAGGTGTACTATCAACGCAACCTAATTCCATATTGAATAATAAATCCATATACTCCAAAAGTTTTCCCCTTCCAAAGATGTTCTGACAATATGCATAAAAAGTCTAGCAAAGTTTATGTCCAAATGGAATTCTAAGAACTCAAAGTCATGAAAATTGCAAATGCCCAAGTTTGCAACTGCAAACAACCAGCTCAACAACAATAAAAGTTTCCAACAATAAAAGTTTCCATCAAATGGTACCAACTCTAAAGTAAAGAACTTAATAAATAAACTTAAAACATATTATGTGCTTTTGTTTTATTTTCTTTTTATTCAATCAACAGAGAAAATAATCTAACAATGCTCAATGCACTACTTATTTACTGATAAAAAATTTGTAGCCTAAATTAATCGTTTATGCATGTGTTAACACTCCAAGAACACAATACCTCAATATATGCTGGTAAAACTAATGAAGTTAATTACTCCTCCAATTTAGTTTCTTTTTATCGTATTCTTTTAGAAATATGATTTTATGCAAGTAAAAGAAATGAAGAAAAAAAAAAGAAACTTTAGAAGGTTACTGATCACTTGCCTGCTGACAGTCATCTAATATTTCCTTTCCTTTGTTTACTGGGGTTCTGCTGCTACATCCAACAGTTTGTCCCATAAAATCGATGCTCCCTCTATGGTAGGCTACTACAGATTCTTAAAACCGATAAATCCCAGGTAATACATTTGGAGATTGCGTGCCAAAAGAATCTGAAATTCCAATTATATACATTAGCCTCCATATTCAACTTGGAACGGAAAGGCCTTTTTCTCCAGAATGAAACAATTTCAATAGAAAAGATATCAAGAATTAGTCCCATCAAGTCGTTCAATTAACATTCTGTATGTTTGTGGATGAATCTGGCCACCCTCTCTCTCCATGATGCTCAGTAATTCAGAGCATACATCAGCAAGGCCCATCTTAAGTAAGCCATCAATGAGAATTTTCCAAGCTACTTCATCATCATTATAACCAAAAAAAATGAAGCAAATTACAGAAAACTGCTTTAGCCTTCTCTTTGTTCCCTTTATCATATAGCCCACATACAAGTGATTTCTAAGACTCTAGAAGTGGTAAATGACCACACTCTATCATAGCATCTGCCAGTCTCACCGCATCACCATACATTCCAAGTTCACAGCAACAGTCGAGAAGAGAATTATAAATATCTTCATTGGGACATATTCCTCGTTCATGCATATGGTCAAATAACCTCTGGGCCACTCCCATGCGCCCCATTTCGCAAAGTCCTATAATGAGCTTCCCGTACGTGTTAGCATTAGGTGAACAACCGTGTTCCAGCATTTTCTCAAAAAGCTCCTTAGCAGTTTCAAATTCCATGGTCTTCCACACATCAGCAACATCTACGAAGGAGACATTTGGAACCAAATCAAGTTCTCCAGCATTGTTGTTTTCCTTTATTAGCTTTTTCTTTGAAAGATGCTTGATTAAAAAAGATTAGGTATGAAGAGAGGGATCACAACCAGTGTCAAACATGCGCTTAAGAACGTCAAATGCTTGATGTAATAATCCCAAGCATCCATATGCATCAATGAACAATGTGTAAGTCAGTGCATCAGGCATAACACCTCTTTCAACCATTCTAGCCATCATATCCTCTGCCTCTTTTAAGTTCCCGGTGACACAATATGAATGAATAAATGCAGTGTAAATAAACACATCAGGTTGGATTCCTAACGAAATCATTTGAGCAAAAAGCCTATGAGCATGGTCAAAATCACCCTCTTTCAACTTTGCTACAATAAAACTTGTATATGTAGAAACTGTGGCCCTCACACCCTTCTGTACCATATTTTCCAACATTAACAATGCTTTTTTCACTTTCCTCTCTTTGCACAGCCCATCTATAAGGGCATTATAAGTGGATGAGTTGGGCAAACAGCCCTCAGTAAGCATTATTTCTAGCAGAGAATCAGCATCGTCTATCATTCCAGCTTTGCAGTATCCATCAATTAAGGCAGTGTAAATCACTTCATTTGCCTTTATGCCTTTATCCTTGAGAGAATGGAACAAAACACGAGCTTCTTCTATCCTCTTATTTTGCATAGAGTGTCTATAAGAACGCTGTAAATCCACTGGTCAGGAGCCAGACCATTTTCCTTCATCATTTCAAGCAACCTATAAGCAATATCTAAATGACCTACTTTACACTGCCCATGGATTAATGAATTATATGTAACCAGGTATGGTTTCAGCCTATGCTCGACCATTTTACTAAGGAATGACATTGCTTTGTGCACATTTTTCCTTTTGCAAAAACCACATATCAATTCATTGTATGTACGCTCAGTCGGGCTACAGTTATTTGAGTTCATCAAATCCAAAATTTCCTGCGCAGACTCCATCATCCCCTCCTTGCAATACCCATCAATCAGAGCATTGTATGTAGTCACACTGGGAACCAAACCTTTCTCCATCATCTCACTTAGCATTCTTCTACTCTCATCAAACTTTCTTTCTTTATACATAGCATCAATCATCACAGTGTAAGTGTGAACATTTGGTTCACAACCTCTGTTCCTCATCTCATGAAACAAATTTATAGCCTCCAACTTCCTATAATTTTCAAACAATGCATCTATAATAACTGTATATGTACGTACAGTTGGATAACAATCACCCTCCTTCATCTTCTTAAACAAACTAATAGCTTCATCAACCCTTCCAGCCTCACATAGCCCATGTATAAGGTTTGTGTATGAAACCTCATTTCTTCGACAACCCTTCTTCGGCATCATCATAAAAACACTATATGCACGATTTATTCCTGCAATGCCTCAATATCAAAGAAGTATAAGTAAAGGTATCTGGCCTCAAACCCGCCTGCAAAATCTTACTCACATATAAATCAGCCTCAACTACATTACCCATCCTACAATACGCATTAACCATAGTGTTTAAAGAATATATATTGGGCACAAGCATATCGCTCAGCAACTCAGCATAAACTCTCTTCATTTCATTAATCATTAGAAACCTCGATAACATCATTAGTAGTTCATTGTAGGTCCTAATACTGAGCTTAAACTTATGTTCATTATCATCTCTATTCATTTCCCTTAAAAAATCTAATGTGAACCGAATATCATCAATGGAAATGCAAGCTTTAATCATGGAAATACGGATTTTCTCAGACACACCAAAAAACTTATTCCTAATCAAAATGTCTAAAAGCAGGGAATGGGTTTGGACGCTATGTTTAAACCCAGGTTTTGGAGCTACAAATTGGAAAAACTTGAGGGCGATTTGGGGATCAAGATTTGGATTACTGCTGAAAAGAGAGGATACATGGGATGGAGAGATGCTCGGAAGTAGGCTGCTAAGGGCGGGATGTTTTTGCCAACTTGGATGGGAGAGAATAAAGAGAAGCTGGGAGGAGATATCAGGTGGGTCAGGGTCTACCGGAAGAGGGGCGACTGAGGAGAAGGAAATGGGTCTTTTTAGAAAGGGTTGATCAAGGTGGAGGTGGAGGAGGATTGAGGACTCACCTGGGTGAATAATGGTCGTTGATTTTCTCATCTTGAAGGATCAGCAAGTGGTGAGTGCTCCATTCATGGAGCCAAGTTCATAAGTATTTTGGTGCATTTGGGTGGACTTTTAAGATCAGAGATAGCTAAAAAACAGTTGAAGGTATACGAGACGTTGGTCAGTTCAAAGAAACCTGGAATGGAAATGGTAGAGAGTGTGCAGGGCGCAGCTGGCTATAGAGAAGGAGCGCCAGTTTTGAATTGGGTTTAGGATGATGGGCCTTGCCGTTGCTCCCCATAGAACCATGAGCTGAAACTTGCCTATCTCGATTAGTTTGGTCGTTTCTTTCTGGCATCAACTTTAATTTCACCATTACACAGGCCACGACTTCTTGAAACAAGCTACAATGTCACGTGATGCTGCGGGTATAATTTTTTATTATTAATGTTTTATAATATTATTGATAAATAAAATAATTTGATAAAAAAATTATAGTGTTATAATTTTATAAATTAATAGATTAAAGTAACTAATTATATATAATTTTTTATAAAAAAAAGTTTCAATTCCAATATTCATTATTATTATTATATTATATTAAAAATAATTAAATTAGAACAAAAATTAAAATTAAATCTTGCCAAAAAATATAAAAAGTAAAAATTGGAAAGTTTAGTCAATTGAAATAAGAAAATTGAGGGGAAAAAACACCTAATAAAGTTTTTATGATATTTTTTTCGGAATAGAACTCAAATTTGAGTTTTGATAAGTATAAAGTGAAATTGATTGCAATAAAATGAAATTAATATTGCAATACTATAATTTATATTATTTATTTTAATAATAATATTATAGATTATTACTGATTTATTATTCACTAAAAAATTGTATTTATAATTTAATATTACTAAAATATTTATTAATGAAAAAATAAAAATATTTTTTATATTGGATTTATAATTTAATTATATTTTATTTGAATTGTATGAAAAATATTTAAATAGCGTTATCTTTTATACAAATATTGAATAAGTTTAATTATATGAAAAAAAAAGCAAAAGATAAAAAAGCAAGATAAAAAGCTAAATAGTATAAAAGATAAAATTAAAAAATAAGAAAAAGCAAAAGTGTTTCAAAAGGGTGGAATGTGTAATTAGGAATGGTAATGGGTAATGTAGGCCCTGTAAGCTATAATGAGTTTAATTTTGATGATAATAAAACTTAATGAAATATACATTAACCCTTTGTGCATAAGTATTTGAAGTGATTTTATAGGTCATGATATGCAAAGACATTGATGGAGGACTATTTTATTGACATGGTTAATATAAAAGGAGATTATCATATTATATAACACAAGATGAATCAAAATCCATGAAAAAATAGGATAGAAATTGAGTTCTTAGATCCATTGTACAAGATTGGAGAGATTATGTCATTTAAGACCTAAAATTAATTTTGTTTTTAAATTCAAGAGTTTAGAAAGTGTTTTTATATCATTTCTAAGGTTTTTGAATGGTCAAAATAATTTTTACAACCTTCCTTCAAAAATTCAAATTTTCAAAATTTAAGTCAGACAGTAGCGAAATTAGTTAACCCGTTGCGAAAATTAATTAACTAGTTTTGTTGTCTAAAATTCTCTATCTTACAAAACTAGTTAATAGGTGAAAATTTTAGTTAACTATTTTTATGATCTGACCTAACACAACTCTGCTGTACGACTTTCAAAGTAATAACGACTAGTTTTTTGAAAATTAAAGAATCGTTAGATACACTCTCTAGCAGACGTTTTTGGCAATGAAAAGCACCTATAAAAGGCATCATTACTACAATTCTAACTAATGAAAGTGCTCTTATTCATTGTGAATTTCTTGTGGTATTTTTAAAGCTTTCATTAAATACTCATGAGCTTGAGTGGCAAATCTTCTCTCTCAATCTTTTAGCATTAAATTCTGTATCTGAGAGTTATTGAAAGTGATTTCTTCTACACCAAAACCTATTTAAAGTTGTGTAAGTGTGAGGACACACTTGTAGAAGGTTTTCAAGCACCTTGTGAAGCTTGTGGGAGGTTTTCAAGCACCTTGTGAAGCTTGTGGGAGGTTTTCAAGCACCTTGTGAAGCTTGTGGTCTTTTGTGGGAAGCAAAGACGTTGTAAAGGTTTTCAAGCACCTGGGAAGCTTGTTGAGATTGTAAAGGCTTTGAATCTTGCTTGTTGAAAAGATTAAATAGTGGAGTGACTCTCAAAGTGGGACTTTGGGAAGAGTGAATGTAGGCTAAGAGAGCCGAACCACTATAAACATTGTGTTTGATTCTCTTCTTCCCTTCACTCTTTAATTTTCAGCACTTTATTTCTCTGATTATATATTGAATGTGTTGAGAATTTATTTTATTGAGTTAATACTGAGCTTGAACAGCTAAACTTGCAATTTCTGATTTTTATGTGAGAAGATACACTTGATATTAAATAATTATTTTGTGTATGAGCTGCTATTTGTGCATAATCTGTTTGATCACTTGAATTACATCTTAGAAACTGAGTTATACATATACATAGAAGTGCAAAGCCACAATTTTTTATTAAGTCTTGAGCAAGGACTGAAAAATTGCCTAAAGTGTCTAATTCACCCCCCTCTTGGTCACTTTCTTTGGGATAACAAATTGGTATCAGAGCTTGTCTCTCTTGCTTGAGGTTTAAACATCTTAGAGAGATCCTACAATGGTTGGCACATCTAACACAACTGGTATCCCTGCACCTTTAGCTAAAGGACACTCTATCACTAGACCACCTTTGTTTAATGGTTCTAATTATTCTTTCTGAAAAGTTAGGATGAGAAACTTTATTCAATCTGTTGATATTGAAGCATGGCAAAGAATTGTTAAAGGTCCTGAAATTCCATTAGAATTACATGCTGATGGTTATAGAGAAAAACTAGAAGATGAATATAATGAACTTGATTGGAAGAAAGTTTCTTCAAATGCTAAAGCCTTAAACATTCTTCATTGTGCACTTGATGCAACTGAGTATAATCGTATTTCAGGTTATACATCTACAAAAGAAGTGTGGGATAAACTTGAAGTCACATATGAAGGGACTAATCAAGTGAAGGAATCAAAAGCAAATAGGCTTGTTTGGGAATATGAACTATTTGAGATGAAACCTAGAGAAACCATTTCAGAAATGAGCACAAGATTTATTGATTTGGTGAATGTTCTCAAAGCTCTTGAAAAAGAATTCACTGAAGAAGAGTTAGTCAAGAAAGTCTTGAGGTCACTACCTAAATCATGGGAAACAAAAGTGACAGTGATCTTTGACACCAAAGATTTCTCCAAATTCACTTATGATGAGCTGATTAGTTCTCTTATTGCTCATGAAATGCTTTATGACAAGAGCAAAATCAATGTAAATGATGAAAAGAAAAAGAGAGGAATTACCTTAAATTGTCAAGCCAAGAGGATGAATTAAGGAAAACTATAGTTTTTAAGGCTGCCTCAAGTGACAGCTCCAATAGTTCAAGTGATAAAGATGATCTTGCCATGATTACAAGAAGATTCAAGAAAGCATTCAAAAAGGGAGGTTCGAAATATAAGAAATTCCTAAAGAAGTATTCTCCCAAAGGTGAAACAAGCAAGGATCAAAGTGAGATTAAATGCTTTGAATGCAACAAACCTACCCATATCAAGCCAAATTGTCCTAAATTGAAAAAGAAGAATTCAAAGGACAAAAGCAAAAAAGCTTTGGTTGCTGGCTGGATGGACAGTGATGATTCCTCAAGTGATAACTCTAGTGATAAGGAGGTTGCACACATTTGTCTCATAGCTCTAGAAGAGGATAAACCAGAAAGCTCCCAACAAAGAGAAATCAACACTGAGGTAAATAATTCTGACTCTCTTAGTATTGAAGATTATGAAGATATATTTGCCAAATTATATGAAGAACACAAAGTTTATAAGAAAAAATGTTCTGCTTTAAACAAAGAAATTGCTTCCTTAAGATCTGAAAATGATTCTATGAGCATTATTGCACAAGAAAATAAGTTTTATAAAAATCAAATGCTCTTATTTGATGAGTTGAATAAGGAGTTAGAAGATTCAAAAACTGCTTGTGAAAAACTCATTGAGAGAAGCAGGATTTTAGAAACTAAGTTTAAATCTTTGACAAATGATTTAGCTAAATTCACAAACAGCACACAAATTCTTGATACTTTACTTGGTTCTCAAAGATTATCAAATAAAAAATCTGGTCTTGGTTATGATGGATTCATGCACTATGGAAAATACAAAAATTTCTTTGTGAAAGCTTCATCTCATTCATTACCAAATGTTATTTGCTTCAATTGTAACCAAAATGGTCATATGGTTAGTCATTTTCCTATAAGGAAAGGTTCTTCAAAAGTAAAAAGGATTTGGGTACCTAAAGGAACTACTCCTAATGTCTCTAAACCCCAAGGACCCAAACTTGCTTGGGTACCTAAGAAATAGTCAATTAATTTCAGGTTTGTCTTAAAAGCAAGCAAGAGTGTGAACAATGGTATGTTGATAGTGCTTGCTCAAGACACATGACTGGAGACAAAGAAAAATTCTCAAACCTTACCTTGAAAAGTGGTGGACATATGAGATTTGGTGACAAAGGCGAAGCTTACATCATTGGAAGTGGCTCTATTGGGAAAAATCCAAGCATAAAGGATGTCGCATTGGTTGAAGGTTTGAAATTCAATCTTCTTAGTGTAAGTCAACTATGTGATAAATGTTACAAAGTTATTTTTAATTCTACACATTGTGAGATTAGAAGTTTGCATAATGATCATACATTATTCATTGCACCTAAAAGTGAAAATGTTTATTTGCTTGATTTGAATGTTATTAAAAATGGAAATGAAAGATGTCTTGTATCTCTTAATGAAGATAGTTGGTTGTGGCATAGAAGACTTGGTCATGCTAGTATGCATGTGATTTCAAAACTTTTAAGATATGATCTTGTTAAAGGTTTGCCAAAAATTAACTTTGAAAAAGATCATGTTTGCAAGCCTTATTCTCTTGGGAAACAAACCAAAGTTTCTTTCAAATCAAAAAATGTTGTTTCAACATCTAGACCTCTTGAGTTATTACATCTTGATTTGTTTGGTCCTATTACACCTATAAGTCTTGGTGGTAAAGCATATATTTTAGTCATAGTAGATGATTACACTAGGTATACATGGACATATTTTCTTGCACATAAGGATGAAACTTTTAGTGTATTTATATCTTTTTGTAAGAAAGTACAAAGTGAAAAAGGCTTACCCATTTCCTCCATTAGAAGTGATCATGGGAGAGAGTTTGAAAACCAATCTTTTGATGAATTTTGTTCAAACAATGACATTTTTCATAACTTTTCAGCTCCTAGAACCCCACAACAAAATGGAGTTGTAGAGATGAAAAATAGAACTTTACAAGAGATGGCAAGAACAATGCTTAGTGAACACAATCTTCCAAAATATTTTTGAGCAAAAGCCATAAGCACTGCTTGCTATATCTTGAATAGAGCAATGATTAGGCCATTCTTAAAGAAAACCTCTTATGAATTATGGAAAGAGAGAAAGCCTAACATTTCTTACTTTCGTGCATTTGGTTGTAAATGTTACATTTTGAAAAACAAGAAGGATAACCTTAAAAAGTTTGATGTAAAATCAGATGAAGGTATTTTTCTAGGATATTCAATGCATAGCAAAGCTTATAGAGTCTTTAATAGGAGAACTTTATTAGCTGAGGAAACCATTCATATTGTATTTGATGAAACTAACAACTTCTTGGAAAGAAAGATTGTTTGTGATGATGATGAACTAGGTAAAATTTTTAGAAGAAAAAGGGATGAGACTCAAAAGCAACAAAGTCAACCTATTGAGCCCCAAAGTGCAATTGGGAATGATGCTGTCAATGAAAATGCTAATGAGAAAGATCAAGAAGGTGATCAAGAAGTATTGCCCAATATTGAAGAACTCCAAATTGATGAACCACATCATGATGACCTACCTCAAGAATGGAGATATCTTAGAGATCATCCAAAGGAGGACATAATTTATAGCCCTTCACAAAAGATGATGACAAGAGCTTAACTTTGAAAATACTTTGGTAATGTTGTATTTGTTTCTCAACTTAAACCAAAGTCTTATGATGAAGCTCAAAGTGATGAGAGTCGGATTCTTGCTATGCAAGAAGAACTCAATCAATTTGAGAGAAATAAAGTATGAAAACTTGTTCCTAGGCCTAGAAATCATTCTATCATTGGTGCTAAGTGGGTTTTTAGGAATAAGATGGATGATAAAGGGCATGTTATTAGAAATAAGGCTAGATTAGTAGGTCAAGGATATAATCAAGAGGAAGGTCTTGATTTTGATGAGACTTTTGCTCCGGTTGCTATAATTGAAGCTATTAGAATGTTGTGTGCATTTGCATGTTATAAAAATTTTATGCTATATCAAATGGATGTTAAGAGTGTATTCTTGAATGGTTATATTGATGAAGAAGTTTATGTTGAACAACCACCAAGTTTTGAAAACTATGAATTTCCTAATCATGTTTATAAACTCACTAAGGCCTTATATGGATTGAAGCAAGCCCCTAGAGCTTGGTGTGAGAGGCTTAGTAAGTTTTTTTTAGATAATGATTTTCAAAGAGGAAAAGTAGACAACACACTCTTCACAAAAACACACAAACATGATATGCTTATTGTTCAAATTTATGTTGATGACATTATTTTTGGTGCTACTAATGCTTCTCTATGGAAAAGCTTCTCTAAGATGATGCAAAATAAATTTGAGATGAGCATGATGGGTGAACTTACCTTTTTCCTTGGACTACAAATTAAGCAACTCAATGGTGGCATCTTCATTAATCAATCCAAGTACATCAAAGATATGCTAAAGAAATTCAAGATGGATGATTTGAAGAGTATTGAAACTCCTATGAGCTCCACCATCAATTTGGAAAAGGATGAAAAAGGTAAAGATATTGATCAAAAGCTATTTAGAGGCATAATTGGCTCACTTTTATATTTAACTGCATCTAGACTTGACATTCATTTCAGTGTGTGTTTGTGTGCTCGGTTTCAATCATGTACTAAGGAATCTCATCTAATTGCTGTTAAAAGGATTTTCAAATACCTCATTGGCACACACTCAATTGGTTTATGGTATCCTAAATGTGACACATTTGATCTAGTAGGATATAGTGATTCTGACTTTGCTGGAAGTAGATTGGATAGAAAGAGTACTTTGGGTACTTGCCAATTCCTAGGTCATGCCTTAGTATCTTGGCATAGTAAGAAACAAACTTCTGCAGCCCTTTCTACTGCTGAAGTATAATACATTGCTGCAGGAAGTTGTGTTGCTCAAATTCTAAGGATGAAGCAACAATTAGAAGATTTTGGTATAAAAGTTGATCATGTTCCTATAAGGTGTGATAACACTAGTGCCATCAACCTAACTAAAAATCCAGTCCAACACTCTAGATCAAAGCACATAGAAATTAGACATCACTTTATTAGAGATCATGTTCAAAATGGTGACATTGAGTTAGAGTTTGCTTCTACAGAACAACAACTTGTAGACATTTTTACAAAACCCTTAAATGAAAAAAACTTTTGTAGGATTAGAATGGAACTTGGCATGGGTGAAGCTATTGAATGATATTTGTTGCATTTAATATGAATTTGGTGCATAATTTGGTTAAAATATGTTACTAGTGCTATATTCTGCGTATATGTGTTTTTAGTTAACTACTTTCTCACTGCAGTTGTCTAGTTTTATACCTGTATAAAATTTAGCTAACTGGGTTTCAAAATTAGTTAACTAATTTTGCTTCTGTGTACATTTGAGAAAACGCGCCTGTTTTAAAATTACTTTCTTTCTAACGGGTATTTTCGCTCTCTTTATAATTTATTTTGACAAATATACCCCTAGGCATAGTTAAGCTCCTTTTATATCTTTAAAGGGTAGAATTGGGTTTTGGCAAAAAGAGATTCCCGGTTCTCCATGATAAACTGACATAGTTTTAAAATTTGAATTTTTTTTTGGTAACTCCTACATATCATTTCAATCAATCTCTCAAAAACTCCCTCATTTCCTGCTGATTCTCCACTCTCTTAGAAACCTAAACTTCTCTCAAAACCAAATACCCCCAATTCTCCTTCTCAAAATCCCTAAACGGCAAAATCCTATTCTTTCTCAAGCGGTTACTTCTCGCTGAAATTCTCCAAGAATCGATGGCAAGGGTAAAACAAGTGGCTACCAAACCTCGAAAATTCATGGGTGATGCTATACAAGCAGCTGGCAGATTCGAAAAGGAAAGAGAAGAAGAAACTGAAGTTGACAACAATGATGAAGAAACAGAGACAGTGGCAGAATGAGCAAGAAAAAGAAAGGGAAAGGGTATTGCTGGGTTAGAGCCTTCCGAGAAAAAGAAGAAAATGGAGAAGGGCCCTACTTCGAAACCCTTTGTGCAACAGAATATTTTCAAGCCAAGGTACATTAAATGGGATTCATTTTCTGATTTGCCTTCTGAATTTGAAGATTATTTACTTTTCAAGGCTGGATGAAATTTTCTGAATTGAATGAATATTATTATCTTTATTTAATTCAAGAATTTTATGGGAGTATGAAAGAAGGTGTTAAAGGAGAAAGTTTTAGTGTGAAAGTTAAGAAGAAAAGTCAAATTATTGATGTAGATTTCTTAGCCTCTGTTTTGAACCTATCGAATAATGGAAATAGGATTGGAACCTTCAAAGATACTAGGAAGCTTGAAGGATATGATGAGAAGGCATTTCAATTGTCAATTTTTCCAGAAGGTACACCCGAAAATGAAATGACCAATATCAATTTAGTGCCTCAAAATTTTAGGATTCTGCAATCCTTCATTCGATATTTGCTCAATCCTAGAAGTGGTAGTCATTCATATGCAAATAGCCTTGATTTATGCATTATGTGGCACTTGGTTAATAAAATCAGATTCAATTTGCCATTTTTTATTTTCAAAGTGATTGCTAAGTCTAGTAAGCATAGAAGATTGTCATATGCTATGCCTTTAACTCTTGTATTTCAAGCTATGGGAGTTGATCTGAGCAAAGAAAAGAAGTTTAGCAATCCTATCCCCATTAAGGAGATATTCAAGACTGATGATGGTAGGAAAAGGAGTAAGAAAGAAGAGAAAAAGCCAGAAGAAGAGACTGAGATTGAGATTGAATCTAAATCAGAATCAAATTCAAAGCAATCAGACATCCCAATAAGCAAGTTGAAAGAGAGAAGTTCTAAGATAGATGAAGGGGAAAGCTCTAAGAAGAAAGAGAAAATGAAGCTGAAAATGTCAGATTTTGTGAAAATAAGTAAAGCAAATCTAGACATGATGAAGGAAATCAAAGAAATGAGTGGATTGACCTTGAGTATTTTAGAAAAATCTCATGAATTACAGAAGGGAATTATGGCTGAGCAAAATGCAAAGATGGATATGTTGATTAATAGATTGGATAGACAAGAATGGTTCATGAAGAAGATGGCTCAAATGCTGTTTGGTGAATCTTTTGGGAAGTTTGGAGATTTTGGAAGCTACCCACAGGGTACTGCTGGTCCTAGCAATGCAAAGGCTGCTGGACCAAGTGGAGTAAAAATTTTTGAAGTGGAAGAAGAAGAAGAGGAGCATGTAAAAGCTGCTAAAAAGGAAAAAGAAGAAGTAAGCTAGCTGAGGTTGAAGAAGTAGAGAAAAATAATGAGAAGGAAGAATCTGCAGAAGAGGCATCAGAAACAGAACAAGAACCTGACAAAGAAAAATCAAGAGAATCCTCCTCATCTCATACTAAAAGCAACAGTATCAGTGAAAATGGAAAAAGTGAAGGCAGAAATGGTTCAAGACAAGAAGAGGAGAAGGAAGATGCTGGTAAGCAGAAAGAAGAGCAGTCACAAAACCCATCCTCTGATCAACCAAACCCTGTTCCTACTGCCTCTCAACCAGTCCCTGAATCAACCATCTCTTTATCCATGCAATATGGCCATAGAAGAACCAAAACACAAGCCAGAAAATCAGTACTATCCATTCCTCCAAAAATCCAAGTAACCATACCTGCAAAAGAACCCTCAAAGAAGAAGAAACAAGCCAAACCTGTTGATCCTACTTACCTTAGGAGAAGTGGCAGAATTCTTAGTAGCAAAGATAAACCTTGAGATTTCAAAATTGTGTATTTTTGTCTATTTTTCAAAAAGGGGAGAAAATAGGATAAAATAAGAGAATTTCTATCTTTTTTGTTGATGTTAAAAAGGGGGAGAAATTAGGAGAAGATAGGAGAAATTAGGAGAAGATAGGAAAATATTTCAATTGACAGAATGTTTTTAGTTAACTGGGTACATTTTTAGTTAACTAATTTTGTTCAATGGTTGTATGGTTCATATTTTGATATAGATATTTTGGACTTATTTTGGAAAGTTATTGAAGATATGATGATGATATTTAATGATCGACTTATGGTTGATATATCTTATATATGATGATTGAATTGATATTGGATGAATTAATCTTGGAAATTGTTTAACATGTTACTTATATTGTTATCTTTAAAATGCTTTGAATATCATATTTAGGGGGAGACATTTTGTAGCTTCTCAACTTTATTGCATTTTGAATGATTGGGTGCATACATATAGGGGGAGCTTGTCTCAAAGCAAGTTCTTGCATACATGACATATGTAGATAGTTATATAATTGAATTTTTATGATCTTCATAGATTCATTAAGTTTTGTGTAACACCCCTGATTTTTTTATATATTATTATTGGGCTTCGTGTAGGTATCCTCAATTCGCGGAAATTCAATAGTTGTCCGGATCTGTGAATTTCCGGCCAGACATACCAGCTACCGGAAAAGTCTCCGAATTGGATCGAAGTTTTGGCTACTCCACCATTGTTAGGCATCCCGAGCGCGTTCCCGAAGTCGGAATCGGCAAAGGTAAACCCGAACCTTGCTTTTTCGTAATTTTCTAGTGCTTAAATAGGATTAAAAATCCATAAAATATTCGTGGTAGTTTAGAAAATTACGATTCTTTTTGCAATAGCTTAGTAATATTTCTAAGGACCGCAGGGCAGAGTTTTATAATTTTTAGAGCTTATTTGAGCAGTTTTTGCAAAAATGATCAATTATAAGGACTAAATTAAAATTTTACATATTGTGATGGATGATTGATTTGATGGGCCCAAGAGGGGCTGTGTGATGTGATTGAGTTGTGGATATAGAAGTGTGTTTTGAGCCCTTTTGCAGGTTGGGTAGGTCCTAGGTATAGGGGAGACTCTGCCGGATTTTAGTCACGACTTAGCACGTATTGTGTCTTTTCTTGATTTGTATTAGGTCATTTTTATTAAAAAATAGTAATATAATTGTCGTGAGCCGATGACCTTCTTCCTCCGCCCACCGCCACGGTGATTACATCAAGTCCGTGAGTAAAATATTAATTTTAATTGTAATTTCGATATTATTATATGTTCAGCATGCCCATGCATCACTTATATGCATATATTTATGTAGTTAAACTCTAGGCACGATTTATGTTGCATTCATAACTGTGATGTGCCATGGATGTTGTTGTGGTAATTTGGAGCAGTGTGCGTGTGTTGGCGTGCGTGTGATGTGGTGTGGACTATGGATAGGGCGGGGTAGTCACGGCTTGAGTAATTATTGGGACCCGATCCTTCGAGGGTAGTCACGGTTTGAGTAATTACTGGGACCCTCGATTTGGTTATTAAGTGGAAGTCCGAGCTTGAGTAATTATTGGCACTGGGTTGGATTTAAGAGAGTGTATAGGATCGGCTCCATATGTTATGATTGATACTACAGGGTGTGTGAGTGCTCCAAATTACCTTTTTGATGCTATAATGTGAATATGATGTTAATGTTGCATTTCACTCTACAGGTTGCATTAGTTTCAGATAGTTATAGAGATTATAGTTAAGATTGATATTTTACTCTCGAGTGACGCTCACTCTGTTCAAAAATTTTCTGAGCCACGGGAGGATATTTTGTTAGGTTAACGCCTTTTACCTCGCAGGTTGTTTATCAATATTGTGTAATTTTAATTACTCCTAGAATTTCCGCATGTGTTAGCAGTAATTATTTGAATTTGGTCTGTAATATTATTATCATGTTGGACCTGTAAACTAAATATGCTAAGTCTGTTTGATGGATTGGATGAGGGAGCTGAGCTCCCATTTATTATTATGTTGATGAGTATGTGGAGGGTGAGCTAAGCTCCCCAATGGATTGTTTATTGTGTTTACAGGTCGGGTGAGTCGAAAACTCCCCGTTGGAAAGTCCATTTTATGGCCGGACTCTGTCCGTTGTTTTCTTGATATTGGGCCCAAATGGGCCTTAGAGTTTGATTAATGAATAGTTAAGGCTTACTACGGGCCTCGGGGGCTTTAGGCTGGCCCAGGTCCTAGTGCCGGTCCGGCCCATAGGTTGGGTCGTGACAAATGTGGTATCAGAGCTTAGGCTCTAGATTCATGGGAAAGAATATACTTGGGAGTGTAAAAGGAGTCTTGTTAGGATGTTACATGCGGAGTATAGGATTCTGTTTTGTCTTTTCTGTAAATCTTTGTTTCTAGATTCTGCGTTATACCTCGGGAAATATAAAAGTGCCTCAATTAGTGTCTTGATTTTCGTGGAGTACATAGAAATGTGAAATAGAGTTAGTAGACATGTGAGGTCTATCATGAGGATATGTACTCCAATAAATACTATATTTTTGTCAGTATGGGTTTAAATGGTGTGCCCATTTCGTGCAAGGCACGAGTACATAAAAGTGAGTCTTGAAAGTATAGTTGCCCTAGATAAGGATGAGGATACCATTGCTGGCAGTCATCAGTGGATGACCCAAACAGAATAAGTTTATGATAATAGAAGATTCAAGAGAGATAAGAGATTAAGAGACCTAGTCGGTCAGGACGTATCGTAGTAACTATACAATGTTCTCGATGTCTGCTCTGTAAGCTGCAGATTACAGTACCGACATGAGATTATTGTGTAGAGCTGCGTACTTCCCTGTAGTGCTTATGATGAGGATGTTGCAGGCGATCTGCTTTGGTGATAATACGAGCGAGTTCTATATCTGCAGAGGAGTTGGGAACTCTGGTTAAGAGTCTAGAGCTAGAATATCGAAGGTTACGCTTAGGTGGTAACTAGAGTCAATGACTCGGTTACCTAGCATGAGCTAGAGTTGCATTAAGAGTTGCCATCGGACTGGAGGTTTGGACTAGTTGCAAAGTAAAAGTGACACTTATAGAGTGAGACCATCTAGTCTTCGGTATGGAATTTTGGATGATTTTTGCAGAATGACAGACGTTTTGCTTAGAACTTAGTGAGAATAGGATACCTTGTGTGTATTAGCAAGGTGTAAAGTGCAACCCTACTACCTAGGGAAGGTCGAAACTATGAATTGATGATTCACAGAGATATGATATGATAGGAGAGTCATTAATTTGACATGGTTTGGGTAAGGTGGTAAATGTAGTACCTTTGTTGCAGCAAGTTAGGGTGTAGTCCTATCTTTTCAGAAGGGATCGAAAGTTATTACTAATAATGGTGACCAACCAAATAGTGCCTCAGATGGGACTGTAGAGTGTGGTAGAGAGTAGTTGGCTGGGGTATCCTGCAGATGATACAAGTTCCATTATAGGAATCATATATAATCAGATCACGATGGATGTAAATCCTTTGAATTGGATGACGGGTTTGGGTGCCCGGAATCTTAAGTTTTGGCTAATTGAGTAAACATGGAAAATAATAATAATAATAATAATAATAATAATAATAATAATAATAATAATAATAATAATAATAATAATAATAATAATAATAAAATTACTGCAAAATCAGTTCTCGAGGTAGTAAGGGTATTATGTAAGCTAAGAATATAAATCATACAATAAAAGTATGACTGTAATTTCCTGAGTTCCTTTCTAACTTCATATTGTTCAAAACAATAGTGTAATCTAATTATAATAGTGTCAAGAGTAATAAATTAGCAAAGATAAATTATAGAAGGCCAATGGATAGAGAAAGTGCAGAATGAAAGTTTGGACAATTGATTGCAGATGTAATATAATCTAAATGCTAGTAGAAGTACTAGCTAGAGTGGTCAAAGGACTAAATCTGAGTAGCATAGACATGTGATAACGTGGTAGAAACTCTGAAAGATATAGTTTGCAGGTACAGCTGTCATGTTAGGAAGAAGAATGGAACCAGGGATAGAATAGTCAAGTTCTATTTTGGGTAAGACAAAGGAGATAAACGGAAGGACAACTTGAAGGGCGCGTAACAAAAGGAACAAAGTTAAGATATAGAGTAGGGTAAGTGTTATTCTTAGCAAGGTAGGATGGAAAACCCAAAATGGGACCACATTAGTGAGAATAGTGATGGAGGAATGGAATAACATAATAATGAGTAAATGCTAGAAGGTGTGCGATGGTATTGCGGACTACCTAATTAGGTAGAGAAAACGAAGTTAGTAAGTAGTAAGTTGAATAAAGGTCAATCTAAGGGATCAAATAGGTATGATGATAGGAAAAGAATGATAGATAATGATACATATGCTTAATTTAGACTTTTGAGATAGTGAGAAGGTAGTTAGAGGTTCGTTATGAATGTCAGGCAAACATTGTTAGTGTGATCAACAGAATCACTTTGTAGTGAAGCAATAGCAGCGAGACAAGTAGAGGGGTAGAACAAAAAAAAATGAAAAATGACAAGTCTGGGTAGTTATAAATCACTAGAAAGTTCAAGGATCAAATTAATGACCATAGATAAGGGTGGAATTAGTGTTGGAAGAATTTATTAGTGAGAGAAATCTTTCAGGATTCAACAAGGGTTAAGGGCACAATATAAACGATGATAGATATGAATCATAGGTCGAATATAAGTAAAGTTAATAAATTATAAAATATTATGTCAGAAAGGACGATGGTACAGTAAAGGATTCATGCAGATGATACCTTATAGGTAGAGCACAATTGTGCTAGGAGATGATGAAATTTGAAGAGAAAGACTAAGAAACATAGGTTAAACGTTATTATATGGACAATCGGGCGTAGTTGAATATAGAGGATATTTTTCTTTCTTTTCAAGTTTAGCTCGTGTTTTTGATTCCAGAGCGTTATATAAGGAGCGGATCGAGGCAAGGAGACCTAGTTATTTGAGATTTTGATAGGCACCAATTCATATACAATTTCCTGATATGAGAATGACAGTAAGTGCATTCCTAGTGTTAAGTATGAAAGGACGATCAGAGTAATGACAGGAGTTACATAGAGTTAGCTACTAAGGCTTGCATCGCTTTAAACTATGAGCTAGATGAAGTACTATTTATGGATGAGTTTCAATAGATGAAATTGTTGCTGATGGGTAATTTGAGGTTGAAGTTTAGAAAGCTATGGGCAGTATATATGATTATATTAAGGAGAATGAACACGTGAAGTATCTTGTTTGGAATTAAGGCATGACACATATTTCCTACAGTCGTGTTAGTTCAGATGGAACTTATAGTTTATGGGGCTCATATTCATCCAGGATAAGCAATTTCCTACTAAGGTTGGTAGGGAATGATAATGTTCTGATAGTTAAGTTGGAAAAAAAGGGGATACAAGAAAAATTTTCTATGGGTAATTATAAGTGTTACATAAGGTGAAGAATGTGCTGGTAGGAGTAAATAATAGGGTTAGAATTCTCGAAGTAATGAAACTAGTAATCAAGATAAGACTAAGAAATAAAAAGAAAGTTAAAGTTGATGATGGGATAGACATCTTTGAAGGAAAAGGTGTAAGGATGAGATAGGACTAAAATTAAGGAATAAGTACAGCAGGTTGAAAAGATACCAACAATACCAAAAATAGGAAAAAGGAAGTGGATAAGATGTAAAGGACAGGAAGAGAGCTCGATAGAGTCAGTTATAATGATGAGGATAAGGATTGTCTTACCACTGCCCCTTGGTTAACACAACCGATACGCGGTGAAGGATAAACAGTGTACTGTGACGCCTTCAGAGTTGGCCTAGGGTGTGTTTTGATGCGGAATGGAAAAGTAGTGGCTTATGCTTCAAGGCAGCTGAAGAGGCATGAGCAGAACTATCCCACCCATGATTTGGAAATGGCGGCTGTAGTCTTTGCACTAAAAATCTGGAGACACTACCTGTATGGTGAAGTGTGCGAGATATACACCGACCATAAGAGTTTGAAGTACATCTTCCAACAGAGGGATTTAAACTTGAGACAGAGGAGATGGATGGAGATTCTGGAAAACTATGATTGCACCATCCAGTACCACCCTGGGAAGGCCAATGTAGTAGCAGATGCTTTAAGCAGAAAATATTCTGGCAGTTTGGCGCACATTTCAGCAGAGAAGAGACCGTTGATTTAGGAAGTACATGAGTTGATGGATCAAAGTTTAATCCTAGATCTTTCAGATGAGGGGGTCTTGTTGGCTCATTTTTTTAGTGAGGCCAGACTTGCGAGATAGAGTTAGAGTTTCCCAACACAGAGACCAACAATTAATGAAGATCATAGAAAGAGTACAGCAAGGTGAAGGTGGTGAGTTTGGATTTGCCAATGATGGTGCCCTAGTGCAAGGTTCTAGGATATGTGTGCCCGATGTGGACAATCTCAGAGATGAAATCATGCGAGAGGCACACTATACACTGTACAATGTCCACCCAGGTTCCACCAAGATGTACCATGATGTGAAAGATAGCTATTGGTGGAATGGCATGAAGAGAGACATAGCGGACTTTGTGTCCAAGTGCTTGACTTGTCAGAAGGTGAAGTTTGAACACCAGAGACCGTCAGGGAAGCTGCAAGAGCTCCCTATCCCAGAATGGAAGTGGGAAATGATCACTATGGATTTTGTGACTGGGTTGCCTCGTACCACGCGAGGATATGACTCGATATGGGTAATTGTAGACCGTCTAACCAAATCAGCTCACTTCTTGCCTGTAAAGATTACATACTCTGTGGCACAGTATGCCCGGCTCTACATTCGATAAATAGTCAGATTGCATGGAGTTCCGGCTTCCATAATATCTGACAGAGGGCCCCAGTTCACTTCTCGATTTTGGAGAAAGTTGCAGGAGGCACTTGGCACACGCTTGAACTTGATCTGACTTTCCACCCTCGCAGAGCGGACAAATTGAAGGACAATCCAAACATCGGAAGACATGCTTCGCATGAGTGTTTTGGATTTTGGAGGTCAATGGGATGAGCACTAGCTTTTGGTGGAGTTTGCCTACAACAACGATTACCATTCCAAAGATAGGGATGGCACCCTACGAGGCACTATATGGAAGAAAGTGTAGGTCTCCTCTGTGTTGGACGGAAATGGGGGAAGCGAAGGTGCATGATGTAGACCTAGTGCAGTACACTTCAGATATAGTTCCTTTAATCAGGGAACGACTGAAAACAGCTTTCAGTAGGCAGAAGAGTTATGCAAACCCCAGACGGAGGGATGTGGAGTTTGCAGTGGGCGACTATGTATTCCTGAAGGTTTCTCCAATGAAGGGAGTCATGAGATTTGGAAAGAAGTGCAAGTTGGCACCTCGGTATATTGGACCTTTTGAGGTTACTGATAGAGTTAGAGCAGTTGCCTATCGGTTGGAGCTACCACCCAACCTTTCTCGCGTTCATCCCGTGTTTCACATCTCCATGCTCAGGAAATACATTCCCGATCCTTCTCATGTACTACAGTCGGATGTAATAGAACTAAAGGAGAACTTGACATTTGAGGAGCAACCTGTAGCCATAGTGGACTACCAAGTGAGACAGCTAAGATCAAAACAGATCCCTATGGTTAAGGTTTTGTGGAGGAGCCAGTCAGTGGAAGAGTGCACCTGGGAGTCAGAACGGGACATGCGTAGCAAGTCCCTTATCTGTTCAATGTGTAATCATGTACTTTATTCTGCCTTGTGTAAAATTCGAGGACGAATTTTCTGTAAGGGGGGAAGAATGTAACACCCCTGATTTTTTTATATATTATTATTGGGCTTCGTGTAGGTATCCTCAATTCGCGGAAATTCAATAGTTGTCCGGATCTGTGAATTTCCGGCCAGACATACCAGCTACCGGAAAAGTCTCCGAATTGGATCGAAGTTTTGGCTACTCCACCATTGTTAGGCATCCCGAGCGCGTTCCCGAAGTCGGAATCGGCAAAGGTAAACCCGAACCTTGCTTTTTCGTAATTTCCTAGTGCTTAAATAGGATTAAAAATCCATAAAATATTCGTGGTAGTTTAGAAAATTACGATTCTTTTTGCAATAGCTTAGTAATATTTCTAAGGACCGCAGGGCAGAGTTTTATAATTTTTAGAGCTTATTTGAGCAGTTTTTGCAAAAATGATCAATTATAAGGACTAAATTAAAATTTTACATATTGTGATGGATGATTGATTTGATGGGCCCAGGAGGGGCTGTGTGATGTGATTGAGTTGTGGATATAGAAGTGTGTTTTGAGCCCTTTTGCAGGTTGGGTAGGTCCTAGGTATAGGGGAGACTCTGCCGGATTTTCGGCACGACTTAGGACGTATTGGGTCTTTTCTTGATTTGTATTGAGTCATTTGTATTAAATAATTGTAATATAATTGTCGTGTGAGCGATGACCTTTCTTCCTCCGCCACCGCCACAGTGATTGCCGTCAAGTCTGTGAGTAAAATATTAATTTTAATTGTAATTTCGATATTATTATATGTTCAGCATGCCCATGCATCACTTATATGCATATATTTATGTAGTTAAACTCTAGGCACGATTTATGTTGCATTCATAACTGTGATGTGCCATGGATGTTGTTGTGGTAATTTGGAGCAGTGTGCGTGCGTTGGCGTGCGTGTGATGTGGTGTGGACTATGGATAGGACGGGGTAGTCACGGCTTGAGTAATTCGCTGGGACCCGTTCCTTCGAGGGGTAGTCACGGCTTGAGTAATTCGCTGGGACCCTCGATTTGGTTATTAAGTGGAAGTCCGAGCTTGAGTAATTCGCTGGCACCAGGTTGGATTTAAGAGAGCTGTATAGGGGATCAGCTCCCATATGTTATGATTGATACTACAGGGTGTGTGAGTGCTCCAAATTACCTTTTTGATGCTATAATGTGAATATGATGTTAATGTTGCATTTCACTCTACAGGTTGCATTAGTTTCAGATAGTTATAGAGATTATAGTTAACATTGATATTTTACTCTCTGAGTCGAACGCTCACTCCTGTTCAAAAATTTTTACAGGCCACAGGAGGATATTTTGTTCTGGGTTAACCTGCCTTTTTACCTCGCAGGTTGTTTATCAATATTGTGTAATTTTAATTACTCCTAGAATTTCCGCATGTGTTAGCAGTAATTATTTGAATTTGGTCTGTAATATTATTATCATGTTGGACCTGTAAACTAAATATGCTAAGTCTGTTTGATGGATTGGATGAGGGAGCTGAGCTCCCATTTATTATTATGTTGATGAGTATGTGGAGGGTGAGCTGAGCTCCCCAATGGATTGTTTATTGTGTTTACAGGTCGGGTGAGTCGAAAACTCCCCGTTGGAAAGTCCATTTTATGGCCGGACTCTGTCCGTTGTTTTCTTGATATTGGGCCCAAATGGGCCTTAGAGTTGGATTAATGAATAGTTAAGGCTTACTACGGGCCTCGGGGGCTTTAGGCTGGCCCAGGTCCTAGTGCCGGTCTGGCCCATAGGTTGGGTCGTGACATTTTGACATCATAAAAAAGGGGGAGATTGTAGGCCCTGTAAGCTATAATGAGCTTGATTTTGATGATAACAAAACTTAATGAAATATACATTAACCCTTTGTGCATAAGTATTTGAAGTGATTTTATAGATCATGATATGCAAAGACATTGATGGAAGGATTATTTTATTGACATGACTGATATAAAAGGAGATTATCATCTTGTATAACACAAGACGAATCAAAGTCCATGAAGAAATAGGATAGAAATTGAGTTCTTAGGTCCATTGTATAAGATTGGAGAGATTATGCCATTTAAGACCTAAAATCAATTTTGTTTTTAGATTCAAGAGTTTAGAAAGTGTTTTTATATCATTTCTAAAGTTTTTGAATGGTCAAAATAATTTTTACAATCTTCCTTCAAAAACTCAAATTTTCAAAATTTAAGTCAGACAGTAGTGAAATTAGTTAACCCGTTGCGAAAATTAGTTAACTAGTTTTGTTATCTAAAATTCTCTGTCTTACAAAACTAGTTAACCGATGAAAATTTTAGTTAACTATTTTCATGATCTGACCTGACACAACTCTGCTGCACCACTTTCAAAGTAATAACGACTAGTTTTTTGAAAATTAAAGAGTCGTTAGACACACTCTCTAGAAGACATTTTTGGCAATGAAAAGCACCTATAAAAGGCATCATTTACTACAATTCCAACTAATGAAAGTGCTCTTATTCATTGTGAATTTATTGTGGTATTTTTAAAGTTTTCATTCAAATACTCTTGAGCTTGAGTGGCAAATCTTCTCTCTCAATCTTTTAGCATTAAATTCTGTATCTGAGAGTTATTGAGAATGATTTCTTCTACATCAAAACCTATCAAGCACCTTGTCAAGCTTGTGGGAGGTTTTCAAGCACCTTGTGAAGCTTGTGGGAGGTTTTCAAGCACCTAGTGACGCTTGTGGTCTTTTGTGGGAAGCAAAGACGTTGTAAATGTTCTCAAGCACCTGAGAAGCTTGCTGATATTGTAAAGACTTTGAATCTTGCCTGTCAAAAAGATCAAATAGTGGAGTGACTCTCAAAGTAGGACTTTAGAAAGAGTGGATGTAGGCTAAGAGAGCCGAACCACTATAAACATTGTGTTTGATTATCTTCTTCCCTTAACTCTTTAATTTTTAGCACTTTATTTCTCTGATTATTTATTGAATGTATTGAAAATTTGTTTTATTGAGTTAATACTGAGCTTGAACAACTAAACTTGCAATTTCTGATTTTTATGTGAGAAGATACACTTGATATTAAATAATTATTTTGTGTATGAGCTGCTATTTGTGCATAATCTGTTTGATTACTTGAATTACATATTAGAAACTGAGTTATACATATACATAGAAGTGTAAAACCATAATTTTTCATTAAGTCTTGAGTAAGGACTGAAAAATTACCTAAAGTGCCTAATTCACCCCCCTCTTGGTCACTTTTTTTAGGACAACAGGTAAGATATCTAAAAAAATTATTCTATCATAACTTAAATTTCATTAATATTCTTACTATTTGAACCAATTCCAAACTCAGTTAAAATTTACCGATATTACTAAAAAAAAATCAAAACTCATTTAATTTTATATATTTTAATTAATAATATAAATAAAAAATATTTTTTATTAATAATTTACATTTTAAAAATCTAATAATTCTATAAAATATTTAAATTTTATGTATTTAAAATATAATATATAGAAATTTATAAATATTATTATAAAAAAATGTATTTCATATTTAATTAATTATTTATATAAATATGTTTAGATAATGAATATTTAATATGTAAAAATTAAAACCGTTATAGATATTATTCTTTAAACCCGACTTGTCAGATTAGATATTCATTAATATCTAACTCGTTATCATTCTTATATGTGATAAAAGTATAAAGAAAACATTTAGTGGACCGACACTCTTACAAAAAAAAAGAATAATAATAATTTTAATATTTTATTATTAATTATTATTTAAAAAAGTAATAATTTATTAATCCGCTGCAATATGCGAGCAACTTTTATAACTTATTAAAAACTTAAAAATTCAGTGTATATTCGAAAGAATATCTTTCCTCATATTTACTATTCCCACAAATGAGTGAGGCTTTATGGTTATGCCCACAAATGAGTGAGGTTTGGACCGTTTTGAAAGGTCTTGGGCTAGCTTGGGAGGCGAGGATTAGGAAAGTAATGCTGGATTGTGATAGTTATGCGTGGTGAATTTCATTTTGGGAAGAATGAATCCTCCTAGTGGTATGCGGTCTCTAGTTTTACAAGTGAGTAGACTTCTAGAGAAGGATTGGCCTGTTTCTGCGTCACGTAATTTTAGAGAGTCCAACTTTTGTGCTGACTAGTTAGCTAAGGAAGCTTTGTTGCTTGCAGAGGCTGAATTCTCTTCTTTCTGAGTTGTTGGATTGGCTTAATGATAGTGTTGTGGGCGTGGCTTATGCCAGGCTGATTTTTTTCTCTCCTTTTTGCTAAAAAAAAAGAAAGTTACTGTTCTAACGTATAAGTAACTTAGTCATCCTAATATAAAGAGCATTACTTATGATTTATGACTTATTTTAAGTAATTTTTTAATTTAAAAATTAAATCAAATATTAAGATACTTATAATTTTTTATTTATAAATATATTTGATTAACTTATAAGCCGAATCAAATATTCTATAAATAATTATTTAATAATTAATGAAAATACTTGAAATTTTAATTTTCTCATTAATATTTGGGTTTGCATTTTCTTTCTTCTTTTAGAATATGTTTACATTTATTTCTTGAAGAAAGATACATTCACCTCAAATGTAACTAAAATTTCTTAGGAATTCAATTTATTTGAATTTTTTTAAAGTAAATTTTCATTTTAGAATGAAAGAATTATTGTGTTACATTAGTATAACGTAATATAATAAAATGAAATTAATTATATAATAGAATTAAAATTATAATGTTATGCAATTTATTATGCATAACATTATTTTATTTGAAATAAGAAAAATGTAATATAATTACCATTACAATAAAGACATATGGAATGTAATCAAATTAGTAATAATATTTTATTATATACTATTTTAATTTGAATTTATTAATATTTTCACTATTACCACTGCCAAGTAATGATAGTGGTAACTAAATGACGGTGATGGTAGTGGTAGCAGTGGCAACGATAGTTAAGTAGTTGTAGTAATAATGGTGCTGGTGATGACAATATTTCAAATAATGGTGGTGATGATGGTAATAGAGTAAGGGTAGGGTGGGAGTGGTGGTAGTGGCAATGGCTAGATAGCGATGGTGATAGCACTGACTAAGTGGTGATAGTGGTAATTGTGATAATAATAACAACATTGATTAAGTGATGGTGGTAGTATGTGGTGTTAGTAGCAGTAAAGGCGATTGGGGTAGCGGTGGTTTAGTGGTAATGTCAATAATGAGTAAAAAAGCCAAGATGAATAATTATGATTATATTCATTTTTATGTGCAATGATAATTACATAATCTAAAGTGTAATTAATTATATTATATAAATATCATTTCATTAATTTTTTTTGTTATTAAACAAAGTAATCAAATATTTATATCACATTATACTGAATGTGATCTAAATACTTTTTAGCTTAAAAAATTTTTAGTTAAAAAAAATAAAAATTAGATATAATTATATGAGAATTCAATCAAATTCTTACTTCCAAATAGAGCTTAATGATATCTCAAAGCATTTTATATGGTTTTCCAAAATGATAAAATATCTATACTATTTAATAGCTTCAAAAAAAAAATATATATATATATATAATTTAATCTTCCAATTTTAGCTATTTCCCATAAAAATAAAAATTTAATCATTTTCTCAATATAAAAATTATTCTTTAAATAGTTATATATAATAATTTTATAAAAAATAAATCCTTATAACAAAATTTAACAAATTTAAATAATTTTATTATATATATCCCAAAACAATATTATATAAATAATAAAATTGTATAAGAAAAATTAAAATAGAATACATGGTGCTCTCTGCTTCAAGTTTTATGTCACTTGATTCTTCATACATGTTTACAATTTCTCAATACAATAATAATTATTTAAATATTTAAGTATAATTAATTATTTAAAAAAATAAAACCAATAAGTTATTCACTCACATATTTAGCTCTTGTATTTATTTTGAAAGTTTAATTTAGTGCATTGTTTGTCAAAATTAGTTTAAAAGTTTCAATTTAAATTCAATTTAATCTAAAAAATAAAATTTACAAATAAAATTTTTTATTTTTTAATTTAAATAAAAAATTAAAAATTTAATTTCGTAATTTTTAAAATAAATTTCTTAATTTAATTCTAAAAATTAAGAAATTTAATTTTTTAATTTTTTTTATTTTTAGACTACATTTTTTTATTAATATTATTTTTAAGTAAAAAATATATATTTTTTTTAATTTTAGCGAAAGATGGATGTTCACATAGTATTTAAAATGAGCTTAAGATACAAATATGATCCGGGCCGTGGAGTTCAAAATTTGGGGTAGACCTATAACCTGCTCCTGCTCCTCGACAGCAAAACAGTAATGGCAACATTCTGTGCAATTAACGATTCACATGTTGCCACTTGCCATTTCTTTTTTCTCCTTTTTATTAAGCTTATATTTTATTTAAACAAATTTTGCCTCTTGGAAGAAGGAAAGGATTTCTTTCACAACCAACCAAACCCCTTTGCTTCTCTCCATTTCCTACCATTTTATTATTTTAATTTTTTTTTACAATTATTAATTTCTTTTCATCAATTAATTTTAATTATATTATAAAATTTTAAATTTAATTAAATCCTTAAAGTAAATATTTAATTATAACAGACTAAATGTTCAATTTTACCAATTAAAATGTTTAAATTTAACTATTTTTTGTTTAAATTAATTTAAAATTTAAAATTTAAATTTATTTTATTTTAAAAATTAAAAATTTTGAAGAAACTCAATTTCTTATTTATTTTAGCAAAATTGAGTTTAAATTAAAAATTTTAAATTAATTTAAATAAAAATTAAAATAATTAAATTGAACATTAAGGGTAAAACTGACATTAAGCCATAATGATACAGTATCTACCAAACCAAGTAACCAACCTTTCTTTACAAGATTGCAATTCAACTGGCGCCCGTATCACTCCCTCAGGCCCGGTCTTTCTCACTCACACTTCGAATCCCACGCTTCAGAGCTCATTACCCAACTGTACGGAGTTGCAGCTTGTCTGAACTGTACCGACAAACCAAACGCAAGAATACCCTCCTTTTCCAGGGAGGAGCGACTACAAGTCTTCGGATACGACGCCGTTTAATTAATGCAACACCGCGACTACCAATTCTCCAGCCACCGTCCCAGGCGGCGCCCCCGTCCCCCGCAGCCGATCTTGCTGCAACCCGGCCAGGTGGCATTCCGAGTCATCTGCCATGTTTCCATCATCGGCGGCCTAATCGGTCCTTCCGGCTCCATCATCTCTCAAATTCGACGCGACACCGACTGTACCATCCGCTGCGAAGAGCTAGTGCAAGGCTCGGACCACCGGGTTATCGTGGTAATCGGGCCGGCATCCCCCGGGAGGAGAATCGCGTTAAAGTCAATGGAGGGTGATGATGAGGATGAAAAGGAGCTCGTGTCGGTAGCGCAGGAGGCGGTGATTAGGGTTTGTGAGAGGATGTGGGAGGTTGGCGCTCATAGCGGACGGGTTGATGATAGTGAGAGGGGCGTGAGTGAGGGCTATTGTGGACTTCTGGCCGATACGACGCAGATTGGTGCCGTAGTAGGGAGAGGAGGGAAGAATGTCGTGAGAATGAGGAGAGAGAGCGGGGCCCAGATTAGGATCCTGCCGGCCCCACAATGCGCTGCGAAGGACGATGAATTGATTCAGGTTTTTTCCCTATTGATCGTGTTCTTTGATTATATGCTTTTTTGTCTATTTCTTTTGTCGTTTCTTTTTTTTTTTTTTTTTGTGTTGGCAGACTTTTGTTTGGTTCGTTGGCAGTGAAAATAAGAGAAAATGAAAGAAAATTGAGAGATGATTTTGACTTTAGGCTTTGTTCCGCTTGGTTCTTTTCAACTGCAACAAGATATTTTCGTGAATTCCAATAGCTACTTTACTCTTGAGATAAATTTTGCTGTTAAGTGTGGATGATAAAAACAGATAACCTGAGCTTTCTAGGACATGGCTTCAATTTCTACAAAATTTTTGTTTCTTAGGGACAAATATCCAATTTGTGTTCAGTAAATGTGGTCTGTGGAACAAAAATATTGGTTCCTTCTTCCCATGTGAAAAAGATTTTATGTTATGGCAGATTACAGGTGATATTTTGGCTGTAAAGAAAGCACTGGTCGCTGTAACTGAATGTCTTCACGATTGTCCGCCGTATAACAAAGAACCAATGCTTTTGAACAGACCTGTTGAGAGAGCTTCACACATTTCCTCTTCTGATCTGCATGCAGAGTTCTTCCCACATCTTAGTTCATTGTTACCACCTTTGATTGAAAATTCTGCAAATTCCCATTCATTATCCTCAGATGCTGATGAAGACCCCAACCAGGATGTGAAATCTACAAGACAAGAAGTTTCATTTAGGCTGCTTTGCTCCAATGGTGCAGCTGGGAGCATAATTGGCAAGAAAGGAACCATAGTAAGAACTCTACAGAATGAAACAGGTGCTTCTATCATGTTTGCAGCTCCAATAACTATGTCTGGTGCACGTGTAGTCACCATTTCTGCATTTGAGGTTAGTCATGCTACTATTGAACTACTTATTGACATGCTTATAGTTGTAGAAGCACTAGTACCAATTCTTACATTTATACATTAACACAGGTAGAATCTCACAATGGCTTGGTAGCATCTTTGCGTTTTGGGTTATCATCATCTCAATGCATATTATTTTTCCATTGATCTTGGGTTGTTGTCATCTTTGCAGAACCTTGAATCATCGTACTCTCCTGCACAAAAAGCTGTTATTCTTGTCTTTGCTAGATCTATTGAGCATGACATTGAAAAGGGGCATTCATCAGGCTTGATTAAGGGTAGTACTGTAACTGCAAGGCTCCTAGTGGCATCAGATGTTGTTTGTTGCCTGATTGGGAATGGTGGTGGGATAGATTCTGAAATGACAGAATTAGCTGATATACGGATCTTAGAAGGGAAACATGTCATGGATTGTACTTCAGAAAATGATGTAGTAATAGAGGTGTGGTTATGACTGTATTGTTTGCTTCATCATTTTCTGTCTGAGCTGGTGAATTGTATAAAATGGATTTTAAGAATTTCCGCTGCACTATTATATAAATACAACTACGACCAGTTGATATTGCCACTCAGGTTGATCTTTTTATGCTGGAAATATTATGGTTTACAAGCTTATAAAAGTTCTCTGTCGCTATCCAAATATAATCAAAATTTTGCATCACAATACCTTCTCTATCATGTACTTTATTTCAATTTTACCTTTGCATTTGACATGTTAGAAGTTCTGATGCTTCTATGATCAACTATCATTGTATATGCTTGAAATAGGCATTTAATTCTTTTCTTTTTTTTAACATTCCTTATAACTTCTCTTCTGAATTATTTTATCGAATTTTTTGTAACATCGTATTGAAATGCCCTTGCACTTTTAGTGTGGTTGGATGCATAGAAGCAATATGGGACGCCACAAATATTTATAATTACATTTATTGGGTTTATATTATTGCATCTTTGTAATCTTTACATTCAGTATTTCGTATATTGATCTGCATTAATTGCTGAGACTTAGAATATGCATGTTTGGTGTAATGTGGTATGATTCTCATTTGTTATTGCCCTTATGGTAACTTCAGAAAAATTCCCTCAAGTTCTATTGATGACATCAGTTTTTACTACCTACATAATATGAAATATGGATAGGAAAAGTTTAAACCTAATAGGAATGATAGAAAAAACCCTAAAATATACCAACCTAATTTTATTGTATTCTTTAATTAATATTTTATGATTCTCTGATAGATAGGGTTTCTTCTTAATTTTATTCAGAAACTTTATCTGATATAGGTGCTTGAATGTTATCACATAGACTTTAGAACGTCCCATTTGTAAAGGTTGGTTGTCTGGCTAATTGGTAGAGACTCTAGGTTTCTACAGAAAATTTGGGTTATTTTTCTTTAAATTTCAATTATCAATGTACTTTGGAAACCATGTGCCAATCAAATTATACTGAAATTGTTGTACTTTTTGCAGATCACTGGTGAGTATAAAAATGTACAGAATGCTCTGTTTCTAGTTACTAGGAAACTGAGGGATAATCTTTCTCGTACTGAACTGCTCAATGAAGTGAGAACAAGGAGTCCCCATGGAAGAGTAATGGAGATTGCTTCTCCTAGATTGCAGCAACCAATCCTATCTCTTAATTCTGATCGAGAATGTAGTTTGAAAGGAGGAATGGATCGGCTTGGACTTTCCAACAACTTGGGCAATGCCTCTTCGTCGGGACAGCGGTCACCACAGGTAGCAGGATTTCTTCCTTATTTTGCAGTTTTTATGTTTAGTTCCGACTGAGGGCCTTCTTGTTTTGTGTGATTGCAGAAATTTGGAAAAACGCATGCAACAACTATTAAAAATAATGGAAACAGCTCAACTTTGTCTGGTGGGTGTTCAGAACTTGAAAGGTCACTTCACTTGTTTCTGCCCAAAGAGGTGCTTAAAGAGGTAGGTGCAAGGAGTCCTGGTGGAGTGAGAGAGACTACTTGTCATGAATCACATTCACCATCAGACCTAGCTTCTGATCTCATTCAAGAAACTATTTTAACAAAAGAAAAAAATCAACCTGGACTCTCCAACATTGGCAGTCGTTCATCTGCATTGCATATGCAACAGGTAACTGGTTTCTTATTCCTTTATTTTGAATTTTATACTGTTCTTTCTCATTCTTTAAGGAGTTGGATCTCTGTCCAAGGACCTCAGTGTTTGAAAGTGGGTATATGATTGCAGACTGCAGGAAAAGGCTCAACAACTTTTGGAGGGAGTGTAGAACTTGACAGGTCAGCACCGCACAACACAAATTATTCAACCTTCATTTTCTTTTTATCGCTTTCTTTCTATATTCCCTGTCTTATCCTTTGCTACATGGTGGAACTATTCATGATCACACTCTACTTTTGGATTTATTGTTGAACATTTATTGACAATTATTATGTAATCAAAGGATACTTTGTTTACAGTGTCTTGGATAGGTTTTGAAAATGGCCATAATATTAGGGTGGAGAAACTAAATATAGAATTTAAGTTAACTATTTTCAATATATTTATTAAATACATCTCCGTTTTCGTATAATGGCAATGGAAGTGAACAAAATGTATGAATTTCAAATTTAATAACATATTTAAGTGGTTGGTATAAAAGAGATTAATAAAATTATCCACTGTATTAGTAATATACAGTTTTGTTTGCATTCATAGTAACAAATTCATAATTAAGTAAAAACATTTGGCATAAACATACTGTATGTATTTTTGTATGACTCTTGTGGAAGTGTAGCTTGGTTATTGTTGATAAATAACTATTATCATTAATAATTTTGGTAAGATCTGCACTGGTGAGCTTGAATATGTTAATGCCAAAGTTTTTAGGCTGTTCATAATATTT
Organism: Hevea brasiliensis; assembly: GCF_030052815.1. Taxonomy (NCBI): domain Eukaryota; kingdom Viridiplantae; phylum Streptophyta; class Magnoliopsida; order Malpighiales; family Euphorbiaceae; genus Hevea; species Hevea brasiliensis. Next base: position 100,498,924 of record NC_079502.1, on the reverse strand, counting down.
TATTACTTTTTACATTTTACTTTAGAATTTTATTCTTGTTTTGGTAAATTTACTGTTGTCATGTCAATATATTTATAATAGTTTAGCACTAATAACAGGTCGCTTTTTCTTAATTTTTAATTGAAATTACTAGTATCTTTTTAAAAATTTATAAGCATTCTTTGTGTTAGTTTTAAATAACAGATTTTCTTTTGGTTGCATTTCTTGCATTTACGTACCCATTCTGCACAGCATAGATGAGATAACTAGTATTTAATGACAAATTTATTAGATTGCAAGATATAAAGTTAACAGCTAATATAATGCAACAAAACAAAATTATTTATTATTGAAAAGTTGCTGAAAGTTACAAATAAATTCTTTTTATATATAAATTTGGCTGAATTCTAGAAACAAAGACCTTAATTTGTCTGCTTTTATTGTTTGTGGATAGGCATCAGTGATCAGACAGGTTACTTCACATGTCATCCTTGTGTGATGATCTGTGGTAAAGTTTTATTTTTTTGCTCCAATTGAATTACCTATATAGCCAATGATAATGAGTCTTGTCTGTAATGGTCTAAGTGATCATATTGTAGTAGGATGAGTCTTGACAAAGGCTTTAAAAAATCATTGCTCTTTCAATCAGGGAGCCAAGGACTTCACTTACCAAGAACCTTTGCTTTGTTAATAACATTGCTTGTTCTGGTATTGGCACTAAATGGCATTTGGTAATGGTTCTTAACACATGTTCGTAAGGCATCACTATATTGTCCTAGATCCGGCAGCTTGTCATTGCCTGCTACATCTTGAAAAAGAAAATAAAATGTTGCTTACCCCATCTTTTTTCATCATCTAATGTCTATAGATGTAAAATTTCTTAGAATGGATTTCGCATGCATGTAACCACTCTTCGTGCTTACAGTAGTTTGCGCCGTCGAAAAAGATCTGCTATAGTGGCAAATACAACCTTGGAGCTGATAGTCTCTGAAGATATTCTTGGTTCTATTTATGGTGATGATGGCAACAATCTGGCTAGATTAAGACAGGTAATTATCTGTTTGCCAACCATAGAAAGGAAGAATAGGAGGATTAGAAACTGCTTGGTTTTATCAAATTGATAAATAAGTTATTTCCAGCCAACTAATTTTGGCAATACAATAGGAAAATATAATAGCATGAAATAGGAGTTTGGAAGTTTAAAATTTTGGTTTGTGTTAATTTGTAGTGTTTGGCACTAAAAGCTGATCACAAATAGTTCAAAATGAATCTCCAATTATAATATATGCACTGGTTCTGCAATTGAGTATAATTATACTAAAATATTAAATCAAGATAGACTGATAACTTAATTAAATAAGGGCTGTACTGTGCAATCATGATCAATTGGTGAAAGATTTAGATCCAGTGTGTTGTAGTAGAAGGGTATTTGTGTATTGGATTCCACTAGTGCTTTATTTTTCCCCAGTCTAGTAGCAACTTCCTTATGCAATAAGCACATGATTCTATCAATTTTTTTCAATCAATAAGAGATTATGTTCTGTCATTCGGCTATAACAACTTTTAGTGTTGATCTCTCTCATGAACACTCAAAATCAGATAATCTGTGGATGACATACAGATCAAAACAAGCGTGCGCAGGCGCGCGCACGCACACACGCACACAGATGCATGTATTTTGTTACTAATTGACAAGTGATTTCATTTCATCAGATTTCAGGTGCAAGAGTTGAAGTGCGTGATCCATCTCCCAGCAAGAGTGAGAGAATGGTGGTTATATCAGGGACACCAGATCAAACCAGGGCAGCACAGAGCTTGCTTCAAGCCTTCATTTTAGCCGACCAGTAATTTACATACTACAATCTAACCACATATAGTTTGCAGCAGATTGTTGGACGTAGATGTCATTTGTGTATATTTCCACTCGAAGCATGGACATATCTTACGTGTGTGGTTCAGTGTCAACGTGGAAATGCTAACTTTTATGTAGGGTGAGATTTCCCAGCAAGATCAAAGCCGTAGAAGAGGTCTTTCTAACAGGTCCTTGAGATTTGGAAGTGCAGAGTACAATTACACTGGATTTGTTGATATTTAATTGCGAAACTTGAAATGATATCATATGCTTTTAATATCTTGTTAGATCAATCGTTTACCTTTCCCTTTTATTTTTATTTTTTTAATAAGAAGAGGATTTTGTTGAATGATTAGAATCAAGAAAAATTTAGAATGAACACATCATCCTGTTCCCAGGTCAGCCGTCCTTCCATTAACTTCCAACCTAGATGGTATGCTAAGTTAAAAAAAAAAACAACTGGTAAAAATGTTGCAATCAAAGCCAAGAGTGCTGCCTGAACCATGAACCAAACCATGAATGCCAAGCATCAGCCATAAATCACTGTTGTCATGAACAGTGTTCAGGGATTCTGTGTTAGTGTGTGTGTGTATGGTATAATGTATGGGCTCATTTAGGGGCTTTTTAGTAAATTGAGAATGAAAAGTAAAAGAAATGCATTTAATTTCAGTTACAATAAGGACCAGCACATCAATTAATTTAGCATACCTGGAAACCACTAAACTATTACACTAATCATTTAAAATTGTTTTTTGTTTTTAATTATTTAATCTTTTTGAAATCATTTTTTATTGCTTCTGTGAACAATAGACCTTTTTTCTCTTAAAATTTATTCCTTTTAAAGATTGTTTATTATTTTTACGTAATATATTAAGATGATAACCTCATTAAAACAAATCCATCTTTACTATTTGAATAGTATTTCTTTATTTTTTATATTGTTTTCTATAATAATTTATTCTTTTTCATAATATATTAAAATATATCCATATTCAATATTCACAAATATAATAATTTTTAAAATTTTTTTTTATTTAATTGTTTACTCTTTTACTATACAATTTTTCTTCTTTTTTTATCTTATTTTTTTAATTTTTAAAAATTATTTATTCTTTTTTAATATATTAAAATAATATTCACATTGATTATTCATAAATAAATTTTCTCCCTTTTATTTTTTAAAAATTATTTACTCTTTTTGCACATAAATGCCAATCTATTCAATGCTTTATTCTATCGACTTCATCAGACACCCAAATCACCTTTCACTTTTTTAAAAATCTTTTTAATTTTAATTAATTTTAAGTTTTTAATATTCAAGCATTACTTTTATAATCATTTAATTTTTTTATTTTATATTTATATTTTTATTTAATTTATTTATACTAATTATTGCTCTGATATTAAAATAACTTTATAGATAAACATACCCAAAATATTAAAAAAATAAAAATAATTTGTAAATCTACATCAACGCGCGCGGGTGAGTTTGCTTGTTTCAACGAAACCAAAATTTCCAAGGAAAAGACATCACTGATGCAACACAAGATAAAAACGGAGCAAAACGAGGCAGCCCATCAATCACTAAATAGCAGCAAAACTCAATGCATACCAGCAACTCGCCAGATATTATTCAAAATTGATAAAAAAAAAATAATAATAAAATATTATAAAAAAAATTAGGAATATAATATTAATATTTTATAATTAAATTTAATAAATTCTAAATACCTTAAAAATTATATAAAAAATTATTATTAATACTATTAAATATATATTTCTTTATAAATAACTAAAAGTCATTTATCAATAGCCTACAATTATAATATTTTATCTTAATAATATATTTTTTAATATAATTAATTTCGATTGATAGAAGTCTCAATTTTGAAAATTACTCAAAATTAAAATTTATTGATAAAGTTTAAGCATCTTATATAATTAATTCTAGCAGCGTCTGTCTAGTATAATAATGGGTTAAAGTCTATTATTTGAATCACCAAGTGTCTACTGCTACATAATAATTACTTCAGATATTCAAGTTAATAATTGAACTTCAAGGATTTTTCCCCCTTTGGGGTTAAAAGCTTGTAGGATCTTTAAATTATTCACATAGGGTTACTCACTTCCATGTAATTCATTAAATTGTAGGTGTTAAAAAGTCTCAGAAAATGGAGCTATGAAATTCAAATTATTAATGTGGTTGGGATTTGGACAAAGATTTTAGGTTCAAGTGTTCATGGCTAGTTGCACCAAGACAAAGAAAAGCATGCAAAGGTTTCAAACAAAAATGAAGTTAGGCTAATTAAATTTCTGCTTTATTTATTAATGAATTGTTTATTCTCAACAAAGAATGCTATGTAGTTCAACAGAGGCAGCAGAAAAGCCTATTGTAGCCCATTCAGGCAGAACTTCCCCCACATCAACGGCATACGACAAGCTGAAATTTTCCTCCATTACTGAATTGGCAAAGATGCTCAAGGTCTTGGCAGTAGAGTCATAACTCACCCCATGCATTTACCACAGATTCCACTGGCACTGACACCTAACCACGGAGCATATACCACAGATTCAATGGAGTAGATGTTAATGCCTATATGATTATAGATTGGATCCCATGAGTTCTATTAAGAATCAAACTCAACAACAACAATTTGATTCTCTATGCATCCCTTGAAATGCATCACAATCCTATTTTAGATGCATAATGGGAGAAGAGAAGGGGAAAAAAAGTTTCTTAGCATCATCCCTTGAAATGTTGTCTTAAAGTCTTAATCAACAACTTACGATATATATATATATATATATCATTCAAGATTAATAATACGCTATCTGACAAAACCTAATTACTTAAAATAAAGCAAGATTGGTTTTGAACATACTATTAGATCAGAGTGAAACTTCATCAATTTGCATATGAGCTCCAATTTAATTAGATAATATAAACTCTCATAAATGTTTTGTTTTATTTCTTAGGTTTTATGTTTTAATAATTTCTAACTGTTTCATGTCTATGATTGAACACAAAAATAACTTTAATTATGATGCATTCCATCTTATTTTAAGAGATCTCACTTCTTATATTAGAAAGTGTTATGATATAACTTGAATTTTGGATATAATTTTTATGAGTTTAAATTATAATATGATCCGAAAAGCTTATGGTGCTGTGCAATCGGAATGAGATATTATTCTAATTAATTTTTCTACATTTATCACATTTATTTTGATTATATGATTTTTTTTTCATTTTTTATGTTTAAACATTTGATTAATTATTTTTTTTAGCTTAAATTTAAAAAAAATATATGAGAAGATGTGATTAAAAATATAAGTAGAAAGAGAGAGAAAAAAATTAAAAATTAAGTTAATAATATTTTAATAATATTTGATATATTATTTATTTATTATTTTTTTAATTAATATGAAGTTTGTTAAAATAAATGAAAATAAAAAACTACTGAATAAATTGATAAAATTAAGAGGAATCGCTAAAATTGTTATATAATAAATGAAAAAATTTGGATTATTTTGTGAATTGATGAGTTTAATTATTTTTAATTAAATTTATTGCTAATATTGAAAACAATTAAAAAGATTTATTTATGATCAAATTGATAAAATTTAAAGTTTTAACTAAAATTGATAATCGAAATAAAAGTTTTAATTTTTTTTCTATTTAAAAAAAAAAAGAAAAAAGAACATAGTAAAGGGTATAAAAGTAAATTAACTATTCAAAGAACTTTTTATCGTGTAAAAATCAGGATAAAACTGTCAATTTGTAATTTGCCCTTATTTATTTTGCATGGACCAAATCCAAAAAAAAAGTATAATTTTTCTTCTTTTTAATCAAACCATTAATGCTTGATGAGTCCTTACAGAAGCAAACTCTCCTATGTCAAAGAGACGCTGTCTCATGATCCCAAGCCATACCCTGTTATCCTCATCATCTTGGCCTTCATTGTTCACATTTTGTTTCCATATTACCTGTCGTTTGAATCAATGATAAAATCCAAAAGACGAATGATGCGATGGCTACTCCTAATCATGCCTATTTTCATATTCAAAATCTCCCATTGCTCGCCACCGCCAATGTTGTCCTCCAGCCGTTGTTTCAATAAATCACGATGGTGTGGTAGCTTTTTTCAAGCGTTTAGGGACAGGTGCTTCTCCGAGGGATACACGCCTTTGATCGCTGTTGCTCTGGTGGTAATAATTCTTGTTATGGGCCAACACCAGTCTGCCATGCATGATAATTGGCTGCCTTTTGGGAAGTAATTCATTTATTAATTACTAGTTTAAAAGTGCATTAGGGTTTTCTATGCTATAAATTCATGGGTTAATTTGAATTGACAATTAGATTAATGAAATTTAATAATTGAGATTATCTAAAAGAGTATACAATTTAGGGTTTCAGTATATATCAGACTTTTGCTTTGCAGCGACGAAGGACGGCCACGTAGTGGCATAGAAACCTATAACGGCATATTCAGGTAATACTTCCCTCAGATCAACCGTATATGAAGGGAACGAACGGCTGCGATACGCACCGGATACTGGATTCCTAACGTCAGTCATCACAAGCACTCTTATGTTGAAGTGGAGTTGTACTCCATCCTTGCATATGCGCCACTGATCCACTAGAAACGACCCAGGTAAAACTTTCCCGAGATTCAATGGATCATTTTACGTTAATTCCTATTTGATTTAGAATAGATCCCATGTCCATGTGTTCCTGTGCTAATCGACTCAAAATTGATTAAACTTAAGGAGCCAATTAATCAGGGAGATTAATATAGAATACTCCCATTATCATACTTTCACCCACATATCTTTAGAATTCATCTTCCATGATTTGTTACAGGTCCACCTATTGTAGTACACCGAAGGCATTATATTGCTTATTCACTCACATAAATGTGGATTTACCTCAAAAAATTTTAGGGAGGAATCCACATGTATGTGAATATAATGAACACTACAATTCTGTTAAGTTGGAAGGGAAACAGTCTCGCATATATTTTTTGGCATGTCAACACTCATGATTAGTGTGGAGTTGGTTTGTGAATTGGAGGAATATATCCTTTTGCCTCTCTGCTTCTGTATTTGAATTGCTTGATGAATGATGCTTTCTTGCTAACGGTGCTTTTCAAAGGAAATTTTGATGCAATTTATCTTTTGCTATTTTATGGTTATCATGGTGGGCATTTGCCAAAACTGTGTGTTAAGCTAAAAAATTTCTTGTTTCTGTGTGTGAGAAGAAGAAATTCTCAAACTAAAGTGAATCTATCAACCATAAAAAGAAATTAAAAAAGTCAGCATATGATATCGACATTAGAAGAATCGATTTCAAAGTTTTTTTAAACAAAACTCCATGGTTGCCGATAGTTATATTATGGCATGCAGAGCGCTGTCAGATGGTACAGTAACAAACTGACTCTTATAATGCTGGTAACTATTGCCCTGCTGTCTCTCATGCCAAAACAACTTATTTATTCATTCGATTTGTGAAATGGATAAGCATATATAAAGTTGACATACCAAAAACTCGGAGGAAATTCATTTTCATAAAATTATTATTATATGAATTAATAATTGTGTTAAATAATAAATTAAATATTTTTTCATAAATTAATGTCTATAAATCATGAATTAATTTTTTTTAAAAAAAATTAATGTCTTAATTCATGACTGAAAAAATATTACAATGAATATTCATTATGATTTATAGACTTTCTTTATTGAATTATTTCTGATTATTTAAAGTTAATAAAATATATGATTTATAAAAAATATGATTATTGTTTAATAAAAATATAATTTATAAATTTTTATTAATTATAATAATTATATAACTATTAAATTTTTGTGCTCCTTCATTTCTAATTATGTTTCTGCACTTAATTGTATATAAAAACTTTTGCCGTATCTATATAATGTTTTAGTTAAACCATCAGATTATATATATTGTTAATAAAGATCTGAAAGATTTTTTTTTCTCCCGTCGTTAAAGTCCTTTTTATGATTCTACAAGTTTTCTTTTCCTTTATCTAAGCATAGTATTTATTTTTTATTTCAAATTTAATTTTAGTTTAGCTAAGTTTATGTTTTTAAATTGGAACGGAATTAAGAAAAATAGAATTTTATTAATTAAAATCTAGAGTATTAATTATTAGTATAATTAAAAGCCATTTAAATTGGAATTTTTTTTAACATAAATTCACAATTTTTTTAAAGAAATATGAATTTATTAATTAATTTTTTACAAAATTTTAATTTATTGTAATTAGTTATATAGAACTACAAGTAAGGTAGAAATTTTAAAGTTATCAAAAAAAAAACTCTAAAATGAATATAAATAATTAAAAATAATAAAGAGGTAAATAATATAAAATTTAAGGATATTTTGTTCTTTCAAAAGTTCACTATTTCAGTCGTACACACATATATAGATTAATTAAAATTAATTAATTTAATTTTATTTATTGAATTAATATTTATATATTTAACTAATTTCATGTAATTATTTTTATTTTAAATAATTAAATATTCTAACTTTAGATGATTTAACACAATTATTAATTCATATAATTACATTATTTAAATATTTAGTTAAATAATTTTATGAAAATGAATTTCCTCCAAGTTTTTGGTATGTCAACTTTATATGTGCTTATCCATTTCACAAATCAAAAGAATAAGTTATTTTGGCGTAGGAGACATGGGAGACTGTAGGGCAATAATTACCAACATTTTAAGAGTCCGTTTGGTCACATAGCAGAGGAATTACTGCACCATCTGATAGCACTTTGCATACTGATAATTTAACTATATATCGGCAACTAGGGAGTTTTGTTTAGCAAAAAAATTCTTCTAATGTCAGTATCATATGCCGATAATTTTAATGTCGGTTTCATGGTTGACTCTGCCACCTTGCCGAGATTCACCATGGTTTGGGAATTTCTTCTTCTCACGCACAGAAACAAGAAATTTTTTTAACTTTAACACACAGTTTGGGCAGAATGCCTTATTATAGTTGGCGCGGAATGACAAAGTTTTTAATGACTATGATACCTCCACTGCCTCTCTATGCTCTCTTATTTTACATCGCCTCTCCACCTAGATGAAGGCTATACGTGCAAAATTTCCCTTCTTAAGATCAAACTTGTGGATTACCTCAGCCACAATTCAATCATGATCAAATCCTCCCAAGCAGCGTCCACTTCTCCTATGGGCTGCTCCTCCCTAGACGTATGCTTCTTCATTTGGCAAGCCTGGGAGAAGTGCAGTAGGTGGTGTTCTTAGAGATTCCTCAATTTGTTTTTGCTGTGTATTTTCATGCCTAGTGGGTATCATAGAATCAAACGAAGTTGAATCGTTGGCCATATGCAAGGCTCTAAGGTTATCTGTGGACCTACCAGAACTAGGTTGCTTCCCTAAATCTCTCATCATTGAGTCGGATTCGATAAATGTAGTTTGTTGATTGACAAGCCTGGATTTTACCCCCTGGAAGTTCTCCGTCATCATCAACTCAATTTAGAGCTTGATTTAATCACTTCCCATGGTCTCTTTAATTCATACTCTAAGGAAGCCAATTCAGTAGTTGATATTTTAGCCAAGCAAGGTCTGAGCTACTCAACGGACTTTGTTGCGCCACTCTAGGTTTGTAAGTTGCGGTACTCATCTTCTTTAGTTGTTCAGTTTTGATGTAGACTTGAGTTTTCGGCATCAGCTTTGCTCTCTATGCCGGATTTTTGTGCTACTTTTTGTCTTCTAGTTGCTTAATTTGCTCTCTATGTCATTTTTTGTTTCAAGTTTTCTGTTCCCGTTGTTGTGTCTTTATGCTTAGCTTTGTCCTTCCCACAGCAGGAATTGAGTTTGTGTTTTGATTGCAGGTATACATTTTGACTTTGTACCTTTCTTCCAGGTTTTTTCACTTGGTATGTTTCGTTTCTAATTTTAGGTGTATAGAGGAAGTCAATTGATTTGGATTTAGTATAAGCATACTAATACTGAGATTTTCCTGATTAATTTAATAAAATAATTTTACTTATAAAAATAAATAAGAAACACTACAATTTTGTTCTCCGAATGCAGTTAATAATTTTCCTAATTAATTTGTGGAACAATGAATTTCATTGAGTTTCAACAATACCAACACTTACCACATTTTTATTTTCTACGTTGGTGGACTAGTTTTTTAGGCAAATTATTAAATTTACAACGAGTACTATAAAATAATGCTCTTTAGATATAAATATTCAATTTTTCCTTATTTATAGAAAATAAAATTTATGTTTTCTAACCATGTGCTTCAAGAGCCCCTAATAATCCCTTAGTTCTCCGAGCTTGAATATAATTCCCAAGAAAGCACGTACGAATTTCAACCAGTCCACCAGTAGCAGCAGCCAAACCAATTACGGCAAAACACTTTCCTCAAATCAACAGCATATGAAAGGCTAAATATTTCCCACCTAAGACTGGATTCTCAGCTTAAATCGCGAACACACCTAATTTCTTGTTACTGGAGTCATAAATCACCCATACATCTGCTACCTATCTACTGTCAACGACCCAGCGAGCAGTTGCTACAGATTCAGTGGCGTTTACATGTTAATCCCTTCATGACTATTATAGCTTTGTAATCCATTCCCAAGTGTCCTCGCAAGTATCAAACTCAAACGCAACAGAGCCAGTGGAAGTAGAATTAGAACAAAATACCCCCCATTTATATGTATACCGTAAAAACTTTTTGTTAGTTTCTTTTCTGAATTTTCGAAGTAATGCATTATTTATTCCAAATTTTCGAAAATACCATGTATTTTACTTGAATCCACTATATCTTGGCCACTTCTTCTCCTACCACAAGGCAATAGCAAGAACCAAAGAGAAGAAAGAAAATAGTCATCGTATTTGAACTATGGACAACCTATCTAGAATTCGAATTTAATTTAAGGATGCTTTTTTTTTTCTCCTAATTGGAGATTTAAGTTTTCCCACTTGCTGAAAAACATTATTGTTATTGCTCCAATACAAGTATATACTAAAATCTAAATTTTAAAATTATCTCTAAAGCTCAAAAAATAATTTATATATGGAAAATATTTTCTAAAAAGATATTTTTTATAAAAATATTTTTATTATAATGTTAAATTAATTATATGTGTTTATTTTATATATGTATAAATGTATTCATATTTTAAAAAGACTATTAAAATTAAAAAAAAATGACTTTCCCTTTTTAAAAGTAGAATTTATTTTTTAAAAAAATTATTTATTTTTTCCTTTAATCAGAAAAATAACGTAAGAAAATGTAAAAAATATTAAGAAAATATTTTTCGTAAAATAAATAGAGTCTAAAATTATAAAATCTCGATTTTGAACCTTAAAAAGAGTTAAATAAAATTTAAAGAAAATCTAAATTTATCATTGAGTATTCTAAACGAATTTTAATAATTCAAAGCAATTTTTAATTTAGTTAATTATATGATTCATTATAATTCACTGCTAAGTGAAATTTGACCTAGCTGGCTGTGAATGAGATAGAATTGCTCGAGTGGTGATTTCTCCAAAAGACAAAAATTCACTCTTGCTTGTGAATGATAAGGAAAAATTTCTGCTTAGAGGGAAAAGGTTTCATCTTTAATAATCTGGAAAAAGCATTTAAAATATGTAACTGTTGACAAGATACAATTATTTAATCAAGTTAATATAGAAAAAAATTAATGCGTTACATTAGACTAATTGTGTTCATTATAGGCCTTTGGGTGGATTAATTGTTATAGCCAAGGCAATGAATCAATCAAATGTTTGCTTAATTAATATGAATCTCCACTCATTACAAAAGATGTCTCAAATTAATTCCTCAATTTTCCAAATAGTGATGAAATTATTGACTGATGTGAAATATGAAATGGGAATTGTGTAACTTAGATGAAGTAAAGTTTCCAAGAAGGAAAAAAAGATAATGAATTTGAACATAAGTTTCACTTCATTTATGAAATGAAACCTTTTATTACACCAGGCTTAACAAAACCTCCACCCAGGAAATAATTGGCTGATTAATTTGTGTGAACAACGAAGTTTATTAATTGTTCACACGAGTAACACTTATTATAGTTTTATTTTTCATCATGATGTATTAATTTTCCAAGCTTGAATAAAATTCCCAAGAAAGAATGTTACTGATTTCAACGGGTGCACCTGTAGCATCAGAGAAACCTGCTATGGCGTATTCAGACAACACTTCGCTCAGATCTACTGAATACAGAAGGCCTTGATTCCCAACGAAGGCTTGATTCTCAGAGCCGTAAATCATGTCTACACGTAAGGTATTGCTGCTGGAGCTATAAGTCACCCATGCATTTGCAACCAATCCACTGCTAAAAATCCAGGGAGCATTTGTTACAGATTCAATGGAGTTTACATTAATCCCTACATGACTAATATTGTAGCTTGGATCCCAGGTGTTTCTCTAAGCATCAAACTCAACCGCAACAACTTGATTTTCTATGAAGCCAGTGTAAGTAGAATTAGGACTAAATAGTGCAAGAAATCCCCCACTTGAATCAGGAGGGATCTGAGAGCCAACTGTTGCTATGAAGAAGCATATTCCATCGCCATAAATTGTAGGGTCAGTTGTTTTCACCACAAAAGAAAAGTGGTTTATAAAGTCAGTGAGCTTTCTTCTTTGGGCATCCCAGATATGCACTGGTTGAATATTTGCATGGAATAAGATAGAGGAATGCTTTAAATATTTGTAGCAGGTAACAGAATAGGTAACAGAATTGTCTTCTAAAATTTTGCCCCTTTTTTTTTCTTCTGAATTTTCTAAGATATGCCTTGTTTGTTCCGAATCTTGAAGTTACCATGTTTGTACTTGAATCCAATGTAAATTGGCTACATCTTCTCACAGCAAAAGCCAATACTTCTGTATTCGCTAAATGATTCACTCAGAGCATAATGTATTTTTTGGACTATGTGCATGGAAGTTTGTGTTTCACATTGACAAATACTTCTGTTTTTACATATGAACAAACAGAATAGAAGAAGGAATATTACTGAATGTTTTAAGAGAAATTTCTCGGTTTTGTCTTTTAAAGTTCTGACTAGTGCATATACAGAGGCGCTATTGGTGACTTAAACTCAAGTGAATCATTTTTGAATCCTCATATCGAGATCCATTTTAGTCATGGGATTGGAGGAGTTCCAAATCTTTGTACATTAATATCCAAATATAAACTTGTAAGTTGCAATTTTCACAGGAGTCTCTCACTTGCAGTGATGTGCATGGCTTTTGCTATTCCTGAAGCAATACTCACTTCACTTGAACTGAAGAGCTTCTTTTGGCTTCCCCAAGAGAGATAAGACTGTGGCAGTGATATGGTTTGAGGAGAGCCCTGCTGCTTGAATTTGGTCTTGAGGTGATCCATGCTCAATATATCTGTCAGGGAGAACCATTGGTCTCAACTGCAATACGCTTTAAGAAGGTTAGAACAGAAAGAAAAGTGAAAAGTGAACAAAATGAAAGCAAGTCTTTTACGAAGCAGCTGAAATTTGCATGTTGAAAGAAAAATCACCTTTATTGGTCCATCCAGAATGCCACTTAAACTCAGGAAGTGGGATACATGGGAAGAAAACCCTCCAATGGAACCCTCTTCTACTGTAATTAGGAACTCATGCTCTTTAGCCAATCTCCTGACAAGATCTGTGTCTAAAGGTTTGCAAAATCTCGCATCAGCTACTGTCACAGAAATGCCTCGGGTTCTGAGCATGCTTGCAGCTTCTACACATTGTTGAACTATAGAACCATATCCCAAAATGGCTACTCTATTGCCTTCTTTCAGTATTCTTCCTTTTCCAATCTATTCAGTAATTAAAAAAGAAACATTTTGGTTATCTGTTATTGGTTCTGCTGTATGTAATTTTCTGAGTTGATTGCTTACGCTAACCTCAAGTGGGGTTCCTTTGTTGTTAGGAGGAAGAGCTGCTCCAATTCCATTGCCCCTTGGGAACCTGAAGCAGCTGGGTCTGTCATCTATGGCTGCAGAAGTGGCAATCATGTGCATCAGCTCAGCTTCATCAGATGGGGCCATGACCACCATGTTGGGCAAGCAAGACATGTATGTGACATCAAATGCTCCACAATGAGTGGGTCCATCTGCACCAACCAAACCAGCTCGATCCATGGCAAAGCGGACTGGTAACTTTTGAAGGTCCACATCATGTACCACCTATGTTACCCAGAAAAAACTTAGTATGGTATTTTGCAGCGGACTTATCTTAATTAATCAAGTATCAACTTCCGTTGGCTCACCTGATCATAACCTCGTTGCAGGAATGAAGAGTAGATAGCACAGAATGGCTTAAGTCCTTCAGTGGCCAAACCAGCTGCAAATGTAACAGCATGTTGCTCTGCGATGCCCACATCGAAGCAGCGATCTGGAAACCTCTTCTGGAAATAATTGAGACCAGTCCCACCACCCATCGCAGCATGAATGGCTACAATCTTGTTGTCTGTCTCAGCTTCCTTGATCAGAGCTTCAGCAAAGTACTGTGTATATGAAAGTGTAGGGGATTTTGGCTTGAATTGCTTCCCAGTTGGAATATCAAACTTGACGACACCTGAGAGTATGAAAGAATAAGGATCTTCTAAGGAATTCATAACACCACTACGTGACAAGAAAGTTGTAGTCTCACCATGCATTTTATCAGCTGCTGCCTCAGCTGGGGGATAGCCCTTCCCTTTCTCTGTCACAATGTGAATCAGAACTGGTCCTGGGGCAGGCATTGCTTTAACTTTTTGAAATATGGTCACTAGATCTTCAACGTTGTGCCCATCCACTGGACCGATATAATATAAACCTAGCTCCTCGAAGAGAGTAGATCCAGAAGCACTAATCATTCCCCTTGCATACTCATCTACCTTCGCTGCAACTTCATGCGCTTGCGCACCTATTTGCTTTGTGATGCTCTTCAACACACAAAACCAAAAGTCAGATGTCTTCTGATATTAAAATTAAATGCGAGGACCAGAGCATGGAGATAAAAAAAAAATGAAAACTTGTAACTTACTTTTGCAGCTTCACGAAGTTTGCGGAACTGGGTGCTTGCCTGGAGCTTGGTCAAAGCACTACTAAGTGCTCCAACTGGAGTTGCAGGGCCATCGATCGTAGCAGTGGGTAAAGATACTTGCTTATTGTCATTCAATATAACAATTAGATTAGCATCAAGGAATCCTAAATTGTTCATGGCCTCGTATGCTTGTCCAGCTGTCATGGCTCCATCTCCGATTACAGAAATGACATTGTTGTTCTTCCCCAACAAGTCTCTTGCAACTGCCATTCCTGCATATTTTATTTTGTAGAAAACTTATTACTACATTGAATTCCTACTTGTACAAGCAGTACTGGTTAGTAATATGAATTTAATTGTTGCATATAGCCTGTAACTGGATCTCTTCTATTCAATTTGATTTGCATACTAACTGGATTGATGGGAAAAATTATATTATTAAACGGTGACTTAAATTTACTTGGTTGTTAAGGATTGAAGTCTTATAAAGTGGGTCAAAACTTACGAGTAAAGTAATAATTAAAAAATAAAAAGGAAATTAACTTTTCCAATTTGCTACTGAATTGCCGACTCAGTAAGCAGATCATGTTTAGCTATGTAAGGAGATTGATTCTCCATTTTGAGAGGAGCCCAATTTTGTGATAGAAAACCCATTTTGTGAGAGAGAAAATTAGAGTGAATTTTCTATAAACCAAACCTTTGAGAGGCTTTGAGTGTAATTGGGTACGAGAGTTTGAGTGATTTGAGAGATAGAAATATTTAGTGTTTGTAATTATTTTGTTTATAATAGAATATTTATTTATAGAGTAAATTTATGATGAATCACTTTAAATTTAAATTTTGTGTTTTTTGTATTTTAAATAATATTTAGTGCAATAATATGAAATTATTTAAATTATATTATATAAATTATACATTAATTATATGTAAATAGGTTTAACATATGAAATATTTAAGGAGATAATGTTATAATAATGATACAAAATTCTCTTCTGAAGGCAAGTTTAAAATGCTAACAATAAAGTTCATATTTATTATTTAATCAGTATGAAATAAATTACAATCATTTATTTTTTTTATAAAAAGAAAAGATATTTCATAAATTAAAAATAAAGTAAAAAATAAGTATGAATTAATATATAATATTTTTCATAAATAAATTAAAATTTATAAAAAAAAGTAATAAAAAAATATTTTAATAATATATTTAATTCGTAAAGGTCTTAATTTTTAAAAGTTAGTTTTTAAAGAAAATAATAATTTAAATAATAAAAAATTAAAATAATAAAGTTAATAATAATAATAATCATAATGAAAAGAAAAATTAAAGAAATTAAATAATTAGTGTAAAAGAGAATTATATATTCATTCTTTGTAAAGAGTGACATGTAGCAAATAATGTTTTTGCATAAATGAATTCAAATAAAAAAAATTAATGTAAAAAATTTTTAAATAATGTATTTAATTACAAATATATTAATTTTTAAATATCAAATTTTAAAGAAAACAATAATTTAAATCATAAAAATTAACGTAATAATGTCAATAATAATTTTAATTAAAAGAAAAATAAAAAAATTAAAATAATTAGTAGAAGGAGAGTTATACACTATTTTTTATGGACGTTAATACGTGGTAAATAATATTTTTATTTTATAAATAAATTTATAAAAAATGTAATATAAAAAATTTTTAAATAGTACATTTAATCACAAATGCCTTAATTTTTAAAAATAAAATTTTAAAGAAAATGATAATTTAAATTATAAAAATTAAGTAGTAATACTAATACTAATAATAATTAAAAAATTAAAAAAAATAAAATAATTAGTATAAAAAAACTATACACTGTTTATTGATGGTGATATATGGTAAATTTTTTAATAATTAAAAAAATAAAAAAATAATTAATTAAATTAAAAAAAATTATATAATTATTTATGAAGCATGACAAATTTTTAAAAAAAATATCACATAGTAACGCTATTTGAATACTGCTTGCTTTATAATATAGGAAATATTATGAAAAATTCTTCGCACATATAAAAGTAATATTATTTTTTTTACAAAAAAATGAACTCTCTTTGTAATATAAAAAAATATCTTACATAATTATAAAAAATAATACATATATACTAAATTCACTTAATAGTTTATGTACTTATAGATATAAAGATTACACTTCTGAATAAAAGAGCTGCGCCTATACATACCAAGACCAGCAGAGATGCTTGTGGAGCTATGTCCGGTGCCAAAGGCATCATAAACGCTCTCATCTCTTTTAGGAAATCCTGCAAGCCCTGAAGTTTTCCTTATGGTGTGCATCCTAGACCTTCTTCCCGTTAGAATTTTATGTGGGTATGCCTGCAAAAAAAAATCCAGACCCTGTTTAGGATTACATACTCTGGACATTCAAACTCACCATTCTGCTCTTTTTTTTTTTTTTAAACTGATTGTTTGGAATGTAGAGTATCCCACCTGATGACCAACATCCCAAACGATTCTATCGTCAGGGGTGTTGAACACATGATGCAGAGCCACTGTTAGCTCGACAACTCCTAAGCTGGCACTCAAATGCCCTCCTGTCTTTGATACACTGTATATAATATCTGCTCTAAGCTCTGCTGCTAGTTGTTCAAGATCCTGAAAGTTATCGATATATAACAACCAAAATAAGTAGGCAGTTCAAAAAGATTCCACGTTAAAAGCAAACAGAACAAGAACGCCAAAAAAAAAAAAAAGGAAGCAGCAGTTCTCATTGGTGTGATAACAACCCTGTAAACAGATACAGAAGATCACCATCAGCTCTGCGTTTTTTTTTTTTTCTCTTTCTTGTTACCTGTGTGGATAGGTTCTTCATGTGAACTGGGTAATTGATTGTATCTAGCAATGGTGTGGCTGTTTTCCCTCCTGAGAAATCAATTTTCCAGCCATTTTGATCTTTCCTTATCATCGTATTCCCTTCCTCATCTGGGTGGCCGGCAGATGCTTGTATAAAGAACTGAAACGAATAACCAACCATCATTTAACTACCCATAAACAAGATCACATCGTCAAACACCAAAGCGTAAAGAATAAACCAGAAATGAAGATGGTTAACAAGATGAACATCATCATCATCATCATAATCATCATCATCATTATCATCATTATTATTATTATACACCTGTTTTCTGCCATAAAGGATTGATCTTGGAGCTTTCAAGAATGGAAAGAGAGATTGGTTTGCTATAAAAGAAGAACTAGAAACCGCCATGGCTTCTAAAATTTATGTAGTAAGAGAAATAAGGAGAGAGATTTTGTGTGAGGGACTGAAGAGGGGGAAGTACCAAATTTATATAGCGGGCAGCCCGGCAGGGTAAGACAAACAACGACTTGTGTATCTTTTTAGTGTTTATTCGATTAAATTCTATTAAAATGTGTTTCAGTAATATATAATTAAATTTTAATTTTAAATATAATATTTATGTCAAATTTAAATTTTATTAAGTGTTGTTCTTCGTACTATAACTTGTTTATATAAATGATTAATTAAATATAATATATATTTTTTAATAATATTTATAAATATTTTTATATATTATATTTTAAATAAATAAAAATTAAATATTTTATAAAAATATTAAAATATTTGTATTAATAAAATTTATAAAAGTAAATGGGTCAATATATTAATAAGATAATATTAATAATTGAATTTGGGCTAAATTAAATAATTTAAGGTGAATTTTAATTAAATTTAAGGTGAATTTAATTATTAGAAATATTAATAATTTTTTTAAAAAAAAGATAATTTTCGTAAATACTCATAAAAAAGAGAACTTTTGTGTCATAAAATATTCTATCAGTCTCACAAAAATATTTTTACTTCTATTTTTAGTAAATATAAATAAAATAATATATTTTAACACCCACTTTTTAAAATAATAGTTTTTTTTCTTTACATCAATCGATATAAAAAAAAATAAACACATATTTTTTATAATTAATTTTGATTAAAATTAAAATTTATAATTTATAATTTATAATTTTAAAAATACTCTAATATTATAAATCAGAGCTCATCGATAAGCCATGCATTATCCAATGGGTGGTTGGCAGCTCCCTTTCATATTGTATTTTTTTTTTTTACCCATGACTATATCTATATGTCCCTATTGGAAGGATTAATTATTCAATGCAATATTTTATATTTTAAAAAACCTTACCAATATCCAATATTTTTCCCTTATATATATAATTAAAAATATTAAAATTTAAATTCTTAATTTTTATAATATGACATCGGAATCTGATCATGAAATTATTAACTCTATGACATTAATATAACAAGATAAAGACAATGGACATGAAATAGAATTTGTTAATGATAAATAATTGCATATATGCAACTATATATTATACAATTTACATTAACTAATAATAATAATAATAATAATAAACTTAAACTGACTTATCCATTAAAAGCGTATAATTCACTTGACAAACTTAGATTCGAGTCTCTATTCTGTTAATTTCCTATTAAAAATAACAATAATAATCGAATCATATACGTATGTCAAATTGTTATAATTTATTGCTTAAATTGAGATAGGGGTGCAGATATATTACCATAATTGCATAAATTTCTTTAAATTAATGGATTTAGAAAAAGAAAAGTTATACAAGGATTAAAATGAAAAATAAGTTGCTTGAAAAGGATTGAAGTAGCTATGTATGGATGCTCTTCTCAAATCCCTTCAAGGGAAGAATCTTCATCATCTAATCAGTACAAAAACAAATTAATTATTCCTTTATAATACTATGGGGATTTCACAATTAACATGTTATTAGCTAGAAAATTAAAAGAAATTATTAGAGTTGAGTTTAGTTAAGAAATTATCAATTTGATAGATATGTTGAAAGGTGGAATATCACTAAATCTAGCATCACAACCACTGCTAACCAAGCTATCTTTGGCTGTGTAATATAATATTATGACTGAAATGGCATTTTAATTTTTTAAAAAATAATTATTATTTCTGCACTTGCATGCGCACACTGAGTACTCCAATGATTTTTTTTTCTTAATATATGATGATGATGATAAAAGGAAACTACCAATTTAAGCATATATAGGGTTAAAATTGTTTTTGAAAAAAAAAAAGATTAAATAAGATCATAATTCGTTAAATAAATTCAAAATTAAGTTTTGAATAAAAAAAGAATATAACCTTAAATAAATTTAATTAAAAAAATAAAATATTATTTTTCTATTTTTTAATAATAAAATATTTAAAATATCAATTTTTATTAATTTTATAAAAATTTATTTTAATTAAAATTAATATATAAATTTTAATATTTAAAAATTAAAGAATTAATATTTTATTATTAAAAAATAATTTTTTATTAGGTGAAAATTTATTTGACTTAAAATTTAATTTTGAGCTTATTATATATATATATATATATATATATATATATATATATATATATATATATATATTTTTTTTTTTTTTTTTTTTTCTGTGGGTAAAGAGAGATGTGATGATATCACCTACCATCTTTATGTATCTCCAAAAACGCAGAGTTTCCTATAATGCAAAATGTTTTGAAGATATATACTTAGAAAATAATGATAAATATTGAAAGCATAATTTATTCCTTTAATGTACTTTTTCTTTTTATGGTTCTAATATGTCTTTAAAAGGATATGTAATAATCCTTTTTGTGAGACACCTATTAACTGGTTTTACACTACAATGCATTAAATTTGTGGATTTTTATTTTAAATTAAAAAAATTAAATTTTAAATTTAATAATTAATAAAAAATTAATTAAATTAAATTCTTATAAAAATTTACCTCCCAATAAAATTGTTATAAAAATTTCAGTGCTTGTCAATTATCAAGAATTTAGAGTTAAGTTAGGCGTGAAGGTTAAGAAAAAGAAAAAAAAAAAAAAAGCTTAAATTTGTCGTTACGTAGAGAATCAACAAGTCAGCATTCATTTCCAGATTCCTACATAACATTTTCAACGGCTCATTTTTCTTTCATGTTTATATATATATATTACGTTTCTTACTAAAATTATTAGTGTTTACATAAAAATAATTTATTTATTTATTTATTAATTATTTTTGTTTAAAAATTAATTCAATTAATTTTTTATAAAATTAATTCAATAAATTTTATTTTATTAATTTAATTAATTTATGATCTAAGTTGATTATTAAGTAAATATATGGTTAACTAAGATAAGAACTCCCTCTATAATAATGCATTTACAATTTTTCTTTTCCTCTACAAAGACAATTCCAATATAACTTTAGACAAGAAATTAACTTTGACTGGGAAGTATTATGGATTTATTATTAAAATAATGTTAAAAAATGTATTTACTATATCAATGTCAAATCTGGCGGTCCAAGGGACCACTACGGTTACTTTTTTCTCTATAATCCTTACTTTCCTTATTAATACATATATAATTTTTCTTCGAGCATAAGTTTAGATTCAGTCTCAATGGAAAAATGCACATAATAACATATCTTTACAGATTAAGATCTATGAGATCACCCCTTTCATTATGGCGTGACAGCGAAATAGTACCATTTAAACCTTGTTTTTTATACTTTTCTCAAAAGTTTGGAGAAAGATGCAATTAAGGTGAAATTCTTTTTCCTCTCTGTGAGGATCTGAAGATTGAATCTAGCCGTAAGAAGAATACTTGGTCGATAAATAACTCACTTCTTGATCTTTAACCTCCTTAGTCATTACGAGCGTCCCCTATCAGTGTAATAAGACGTATCTATTTGTTTATTTCTTACCTTAAAATGGGAGTAGATTTGAAAAAGGATCTTAAAATATCTAATATGGGGCCTAAGGATCTCTTAACACCCTCTTTTTCTTCTCATTGAAATTATTTCAAAAAAATTGATCATAGTAAAGAAAAAGGGGAGAACAAACACACTTAGAGATAACATGTTATTAAAAAATAACATTTTCTTAAGCAAGTTGAGTTATCTTTGAAAATCTGATAAGAATAACATTTTTTTATAAGCCAATAAGAATAAATTCAAACCTGTATAATTTTGAAAGCAATATAATTAATATCATTATTTTAAAATGTCATACCTTACCCCTCTGTAAGGCATAACATGATCTCGTAGAATACCTAATGAACTACCGAACTTCACCTACCGATAACTCATTAAGTACCCGATAAGGGATTTTAAAATAAATTTTTTTTTCTTATTTTTGATAAGTAGTGAGCATTTTCTAATAGGCATTAAAATATTTAATTGAAGTTAAAAACTAATTAAAACTTTTGGCCCATTTTATTTTTCCACAAAATTTATAAAAATTTTGTGAGTTCTTCTGTATTTTGAGAAATCAGTTCTTCAAATACCTGTAAAAAGCACTTCTAAAAATTTTTCTCAACAACTACTTCAATTTCACAATCAAACTCAATCCATTTCAACAACTCCACAATCATTTCAATCAATTTCTCAAGTCCAAAATTCAATAATCCTCAAAATATTAGCAATACATTTCATTCAGATTAAATAAAATAGTTCCACTCATATTTCATTAGAGACAAAATAATTTATATTCATCATACTAGAAATTTACATTCAGAAAATCCAAACTAAATTTATTATAACTTTATACAAACTTTTGTACAAAATGCTCAAGACCGATTTTACAAGTCCATAAAATTACATGCATACATACATCAAAATGAATATTTACAGTCAGAGTATAAATTATACCTGATAACTTCTAGTAGGTAGATCCCCTGTCCTCAGCAGCTCAATCTGCTGCTCCTCGAGTCTCTATATCTGCGATAGCATACAAAGCTATCGCTGAGTGGTGCACAAACTAGTAATTTAAAACTTAATACAAATTATGCTTGACAATTCATAACAAATAGAATTTTAAAATTTCTAAATTCTTCAAAATCCATGACCTTCAGAAGTCAACATTATCATTCATGCAAATTATTCATTTGAATAACATTTTGATCAAATAGTAACTATTTATTTACATTTCTTTTAAATTCCGAAACAATACAAAAATTTTTGAATTACTGACAGATTATTTATTTCAATCACAATTTATCAAATCATGCATAATTTAAAGGGCGTTACCAACAATACACACAATCGAACCCATGACCCAAAATTCAAATAGATGTCGTGTTGTACACCACGACATTTCACACTCTCCCAATAAATGAGGCTAAAAGAGAGAAACAAAGACTAGCTAGTATATATGAGTACTCATTCACATCATTCCCCAACTAGCAAGCAGAGAGGAAGAAACTCGCCCCATCAAGTGGAGGAGTTATCTCACTAGACAAGCTAATGAGAATTCACAACATATTTTGTCATATCAACTGTGGTTTCAAATCATATTCAAAATAATTTCTATTTACAAAGTGTTTACAAATCATTAGCATATTTAATCATCATAAATTCATGCTCAAGGTTGGCAACACATCAAACTTAAAATTTACAATCCTTAAAACAATGCAATAAATCCTTAAATGCATAAGAAAATTTATATTCAAATTATACAATTTCATTCAATAAGTTAAAATTCTCAACACAACAAAAATCATAAATCATACAATAAATTTATTTCAAATCAATTTGGAATTAAAAAATAACAAAAGAGTTAGTTGTGCACAAACCTCAAGCGAGTCGCCTCTTGACGTTGACTCGGTTCCTTGGGTTCTTTCCCGGTATTCTTTCCAATTGAAATATACAATTTCACAATGTTTCAGTACTAGAACTTAACATAAATCCAAAATAAATTTAGCTTCACTTTTACCTAGCTCTAACGTGCTAAACTCGACGTTCTTGAAATTTTGTGTTTCGGGGTTACTATTTATTATACTATTCAAGTCAAATTGTTGACTTTCTAAGGCTTAATAGGTATGGAAATTCCAACTTCACCCACATACCACATTTTGGTCACCAAACTTGTTGGTTTTGGTTGTTTACTCAAATTCTAAGTCTTTTAGGCAAATTTGGTAAATTTCAGTTTTAGAGTTCTAAGTTGCACTGTTCCATTGGTCACTTTATTGTTGGAATTTGGCAAAAATTTCTTCATAGAAAATGTTCCCCATTGTCTTAAGTTTATTCTCCTTTTTGAATCACCCCAATTGGAGTTTTGTAGCTCAAGTTACAGCCAAAATACAGTTACTGTTCATGCTGCAGAATTTATTTCTAGCAGATTTATTGATCCAACTTCGCTCAGCAATTTGATCAAGTTAAGTCTATAATTTGGTCTAATTTTCTTCATATGAAATGTTCTACTATGTCTTAGGTTTCCATCGGTTTAAGAATCACCTAAATCGGAGTTTTCTAGAGAGAGTTATAGCCATTGAAACTTTACTGTTCATATAGTAAATCTGCAGTTTTGCAGATTCAGTGAGTCAACTTTGCTCACTAATTTGATTGGGTTAATGGCATAATTTGGGTTGGTGTTCTTCATGAAAGTTTTAGGCCTATATCTCATCTAACCACTGGTAAAATTTCAGGTCATTTTGATTTTCCTAGCTGGAGTTATGACCCAAACACAATTACTGTTCATGTGTACTGTTCATACTACAGATTTTCAAGTTTGGCTAGTTTGTTCACTAGGTTTTGGTCACTTTTTGAGCATGCTTCCTAAATGAAAATTGTGTCATTTAGTGCCTATTTTCAGTCTCAATTGGTCCCATACCAATTGGACTTGTAAAATTTCATATTTGGTCCCTCAAAGTTGACTTTTGGTCATGGTGCATACCTAATCCGAATTTGGCTTTTAATTTAACACTCCTAACACACCTCTTTAGGTCACAATTGACCATTTCTTTCCTTAAACTATGTCAAAGATATCATTTAGCACTTCTTCACATTTTTGGTCTCTAAACCCTAATGTTCAAAACCCTAATTCATGTCATTTGTTGCATTTAGCTAATTAAACACTTATAAACATGCTCCCTTAACTCAATTAAGCTTCCAAACATGTTTAGCTCAAACAAATTTATAAGTTGTCCAACCAAACCCCAGCTGTCCAAAATTCTATATAATCCCTCAACAATTTTTCTTTCCATTTTAAGTTTATTTACAAGCTCAATAAGTTAGAAATGTAAGAATCAAACTCAAATTATCAAAATTGATTACTAACCTTTTATGTAAAATTTCTTTTTCTTCAAAACTTCTTTCTTTCTTTTTCTTTTTGTTGTCAAGCTCCTTCCCAAGTGACTATAACAAGTTTTTGTGAGCAAGTATGGGAGAAGTTGAGGTTTAGTGAGGGTTTCAAAGCTTGAAGACAACTTTAATGGAGGAATTTCCATAGAGATGAGAGGGAAAGGGAAAGTGACGTTTTGAAGAAGACCTTTATCTCTTTTTTTTTCTTTCTTTTCTTTTTGTTTTTATGTCTTTAGGAAGACCAAAAATCTAATTAACTAAATATATTAATTATTATTTTTATGGCATCATGCATGAGGTCATGCATGATGTCATCACCTTTTGACTTTTCCATTTTCTTCTTTTTTTTATTTATTTTTCTATTAGTTCTTTAATTTAATTCTTGATTCTGAAATTTTCTTTTCTCCAATTTTATTTGACAGTTAGGTCAGGAGTCAGCTCTCAGGGTCAATTGATCAAATTGCCCCTCGCCGGTTCAACCCGGTTTGCAATTAATTTAATATTTCTTCCGGCTCCCTGACCTAATTATTTGACTGGCTTAACAGTTCTTTTTCGTGATTTTCTCTTTTCCACTGTGTTTATAAGGGTCCTAAGGACCGCGGCGTCACATTTTATGGTTCGAAATTTGAGTTTAAATCGACTTCGCAGTCGTTCCCGAGACGGTCACCATCATTGTGACTCTCGGCTCGTTTAACTTCCTATGTTCAGTTTTTCTTGTTTATACTTAACTAATTGGATATTACTAATTATTTGTGTTTATTGTTTATTTAGTTGTCTTAAGTATGGTTCTAATCCCCTTAATTTTCCGGACCGAAATCGATCACCGGAACAGTAAAATATATCAGGCTATACAAATAGAGGTGTTACAATTCTCCCCCCCTTAAAATAATTTAGTCCTTGAAATTGTGTTCACTATCTGTTCTCAAATAGTCATACATATTGTTTTCTCGTGTTTTTCTCACATTTCTGCGTAGCTTCAAAATCGGAATAATGGTCTGTAGCACTTTAACCAACACTATTTACTCATCAATTGCTTATCTCGTATGCCAAGTTTCTTATGAGCTTCTGTCATAAGTTAGATTCAATTTCATTTCAATTTTAGAGGTAAGCAAATCTGTGTGTTAGTGGATCCACTCTTTCTAGGACCTCGTATGATCCTATGGGGGAGAACTTAGTTTTACTCTTTTCTTATCAAATCTATTGATCATTTAATGCAACCTTCAGTTTAGTTTAAAATATTTTAGTCTTTTCTTGTTGTTGTTTTAACAATTATTTTTCTTTATAGTCTTTTTTTTTTATATGACCCTGTTGATCATATATAAACTGTTCATCTCTTTCTTGGCCATAGGTCCATAACCATTATCTTACTATCTCCATTTATGACCAAGGCCTATGTGCCATTTTGCACTATCTTGTTTGCTTTTGTTTAACTTATTTCCTTCTTGATAAAATAGTTCGGGATATCATTACGCGTCTTAAGTAAGTCGTTTGCCCCGGTGGCAAACTCTCATCTAGTATTTTTCTCATTTCTTACTGTTCTTTGTTTCTTTTCATTCCACAATTTAACTTTAATTATTTTATTCCTCAATCTTATCTTCTTCCTTAACTTGGCTGTCGAGTCGTAATTTAGTACCTCTTATTGTCCCTAATAAATCCACTATACTTCAATATTACTTGATTTGGTCCTCCGACCATTCTAGTCAACACTTTAACTAATATTCATAATGTTTCTTTATTACATTCACACTAACTATTCTAATTTTTACTTCCACAACTCTTTTATCTATCAATATTCTATAGCTTATTTTCTGCTGATTTGTGATCATTACCCCCTTTTTTTTATTTTTTTAACCATAAACAATTCTTTAATCTTAAGAAGGGAGTCTACAGGACTCTCCTGTTTCCCATGCTATTCAAAAGTTTCGCTTGAATTCTAATCTAAATCTTATGATCCGCACAATAAAATTGTGCTCTTCCTAAAGAATACTTGGCCAACTAGTTCTTATTGAATTACTGTTATCAGTAGAATATCATTTCTTAATTGTTTTATAAGTTATAATTGTCATCCATAGCATCCTGTCTCTTCTAGGAAAATAAAATTATATTTTGTGTCTTACCGTTACACAAATAGAATACTGTTCCTTACTAAACTTTGAGCACAAGATCCATTGCAATACCAGAACAACTATAAACTCCATATCGGAGACTGGATGACTTAGCCCTATAGGTGTTATTTTTAAATTTTTACCATGCTAAAATCTCTAGTCCTATAATAATTCTTGGTGTACTGTAATTCATGCTACGGTAACGGAGTCTTTAACTCTCACTACCTTGTAACCATGATATTTTGATATTCTAATTATAGAGTTTTAAATCCTGAATTAAGATTTTCAAACTTAGTTCTAGTAATAAAACTCTATTCTGGTACATTTGTACCAAAGCGAAAATCATTTATAACTATTCTTATCCTTATGTACTATTGGGTAGTACGTAGCTCTACACAATAAATCTCAAGTCAATACTGTAATCTGCAGCTTACAGCACAAACATCAAGTATATTGTATAGTTACTATGATAAATCCCAATAGATCAAACTTCCCTATGTTTTATTTCTTTCAAATCCACTAACATCTTAAACTTATTTTGGTTATGGTACTTACTGACATCTATCAACAGTAATACTTTTACTTCCATCTAGGGCAGATATATTACTACAACTTACTTTTAGGTCCTCTTGCCTTACTTAATTAGGCTTACTAATTAACTTTATAATTTATCATAGTCTAGGAGATGTCTCTCACTAGAAACTTTTTCAAAATTAATTCCAATCATGCTTATTATCGCAATTCTTATCTTAAAAGACTAATTACTAACACATTAAAATTTATCTCCATGCAAGGGAATAGCAGTAGAAAATATAATTTTAGCATTAGTATATAAACAAGTAGAGCCGGAATCAAATAGTACATAATTATTCCTTTCACAAGTTAAGATCATATCGGCAACTACATCTGAAGTCTCTGCTTCTTCCCCTCGATGCACGGTGTTCCCTCTTTCTAGTGTATTCCTCTGCTCGGGTTGGTCCATTGTGCAAGGATTACCTGAAGTGTTGTCTCTACTTCTGCCTCTGCCCCTACTGACTATTAATGAGCCTCTAAAATTAGAACCTCGGACTGATTCCTTTGGTGTAGTATGTGGCATAACTCGACGTGCACTAGTACAATCTCGGGTGAAATGTCCAATTCCACCACAATTGAAGCAGGCTCCAGTGACCCTATGGCATATACCTCCGTGTAATTTCCCACAAACGTCACAGATACGGGTAGGGTAGGAACTTCTGGTTCTTTGACGAATGGTTCTTAATTGCTTCCGCCCTAAAGATCTGCCTCTCTCATACTTGAGAGCTCGGGATCCCTCAAAAACTTTTCTCTTTCCCAAATTTCTACTTGAACTTTGACCAATAGATTTCCCACTTTTCTCTTTTTCATGTTGTTCTTGAGGGGGTTGGGTTTGTACTTGGGCTGGTGTGATTATCACCATTTCTTTGAAAGAACATGGCCATCTGCTGGGCCGTTTGTGCAGTAATTTGTATAGGAGGGATTGGTGCAGTTGGACCCCCAACGCTCTGTGAAACTGGGGTCTCTCTTTATACGTTAGCTGTATCAGACTGCTCTATAATTTTATCCCTCTTATCCATATTTATTCACAGGAATTTTTTTCTATTTTCTGTACACCTAACACAAGGAGATTTCTCCCCGTTAGTTCATATTTATGATGTAAATGTACTGTATGTAACAAATATGGACTTTGAGCAGTTATACTTAACAAGGAAAGATACAAATTCTTAAGTTAAAACATACTTCAAAAATTTTGCTCTGATACCACTAAAACATGTCACACCTTACCCCTCTGTAAGGCATAACATGATCCCCTAGAATAACTAATGAACTACCGAACTTCACCCACCGATAACTCATTAAGTACCCTACAAGGGATTTTAAAACAATTTTTTTTCTTATTT
Source organism: Hevea brasiliensis (assembly GCF_030052815.1). Taxonomy (NCBI): domain Eukaryota; kingdom Viridiplantae; phylum Streptophyta; class Magnoliopsida; order Malpighiales; family Euphorbiaceae; genus Hevea; species Hevea brasiliensis. Next base: position 100,469,812 of record NC_079502.1, on the reverse strand, counting down.
TTGATAAGTGGTGAGCATTTTCTAATAGGTATTTAAAACATTTAATTGAAGTTAAAAACTAGTTAAAACTTTTGGCCCATTTTATTTTTCCGCAAAATTTATAAAAATTTTGATAGAGTTACATTTGTATTATGAGAAACCAGTTCTTCAAATACCTGTAAAAAGCACTTCTAAAATTTTTTTTTAACAACTACTTCAATTTCACAATCAAACTCAACCCATTTCAACAACTCCACAATCATTTCAATCAATTTCTCAAGTCCAAAATTCAATAATCCTCAAAATACTAGCAATACATTTCATTGATTAAATAAAATAGTTTCACTCATATTTCATTAGAGGCAAAACAATTTATATTCATCATACTAGAAATTTATATTAAGAAAATCCAAACTAAACTTATTACAATTTTATACAAACTTTGTACAAACTGCTCAAGACCGAATTTACAAGTCCATATAATTACGTGCAATACATACATCAAAATGAATATTTACAGTCAGGGTATAAATTATACCCGATAACTTCTTGCAGGTAGCTCCCCTGTCCTCAGCAGCTCAATCTGCTGCTCCTCTAGTTTCTATATCTGCGATAGCATACAAAGCTATCGCTGAGTGGTGAACTCAGTGGTGCACAAACTAGTAATTTAAAACTTAATACAAATTATGCTTGACAATTTATAACAAATAGAATTTTAAAATTTCTAAATTCTTCAAAATCCATGACCTTCAGAAATCATCATTATCATTCATGCAAATTATTCATTTGAATAACATTTTAATCAAATAGTAACTATTTATTTACATTTCTTTTAAATTTCGAAACAATACAAAAATTTTTGAATCACTGACAAACTATTTATTTCAATCACAATTTATCAAATCATGTATAATTTAAAGGGCGTTGCCAACAATAAAATTTGTTAATGATATATAATTGCATATATGCAACTATATGTTATACAATTTACATTAACTAATAATAATAATAATAAACTTAAACTGACTTATCCACTAAAAGCGTATAATTCACTTGACAAATTCAGATTCGAGTATCTATTCTGTTAATTTCCTATTAAAAATAACAATAATAATGGAATCATATATGTATACCAAATTGTTATAATTTATAGCTTAAATTGACATAGGAGTGCAGATATATTACCATAATTGCATAAATTTCTTTAAATTAATGGATTTAGAAAAAGAAAAGTTATACAAGGATTAAAATGAAAAATAAGTTGCTTGAAAAGGATTGAAGTAGCTAGGTATGGATGCTCTTCTCAAATCCCTTCAAGGCAAGAATCTTCATCATCTAATCAGTACAAAAACAAATTAATTATTCCTTTATAATACTTTGAGGATTTCACAATTAACATGTTATTAGCTAGAAAACTAAAAGAAATGATTAGAGTTGAGTTTAATTAGGCCACAGGTTTAGTTAAGAAATTATCAAATTGATAGATATGTTGAAAGGTGGAATATCACCAAATCTATTATCACAGCCACCGCTAACCAAGCTATCTTTGGTTGTGTAATATAATATATGATGATGATGATAAAAGAAACTACCAATTTAAGCATATATATGTTTTAAATTGTTTTTGAAAAAAAAGATTAAATAAGATCATAATTCGAAAAATAAATTCAAAATTAAGTTTTGAATAAAAAAAGAATATAACCTTAAATAAATTTAATTAAAAAAATAAAATATTATTTTTCTATTTTTTAATAACAAAATATTTAAAATATTAATTTTTATTAATTTTATAAAAAATTATTTTAATTAAAATTAATAAATAATTTTTAATATTTAATAATTAAAGAATTAATATTTTATTATTAAAAAATAATATTTTATTAGGTGAAAATTTATTTGACTTAAAATTTAATTTTGAGCTTATATATATATATATATATATATATGTATGTATTTTTTTTTTGTGGGTAAAGAGAGATGTGATGATATCACCTACCATCTTTATCTATCTCCAAAAACGCAGAGTTTCCTATAATGCAAAATGTTTTGAAGACATATACTTAGAAAATAATGATAAATATTGAAAGTATAATTTATTCCTTTAATTTACTTTTTTTTCTTTTTATGGTTCTAATGTATCTTTAAAAGGATATGTAATAATCCTTTTTGTGAGACACCTATTCACTGGTTTTACACTACAATGCATTAAATTTGTGGATTTTTTTTTAATTAAAATTTAAATTTAATAATTAATAAAAAATTAAATAAATTAAATTCTTATAAAAATTTACCTCCCAATTAAATTGTTATAAAAATTTCAGATAAGGAATTTATGAATATTAAAAGTGCTTGTCAATTATCAAGAATTTAGAGTTAAGTTAGGAGTGAAGGTTAAGAAAAAGAAAAAAAAAAAAAAAGCTTAAATTTGTCTTTACGTAGAGAATCAACAAGTCAGCATTCATTTCCAGATTCCTACTTAACATTTTCAACGGCTCATTTTTCTTTCATGTTTATATATATATATATATATATATATATATATATATATATATATATATATATATTAATTAAATTAATTCAATAAATTTTATTTTATTAATTTATGATCTAAGATGATTATTAAGTAAATATATGGTTAACTAAGATAAGAACTCCCTCTACAATAATGCATTTACAATTTTCTTTTCCTCTACAAAGACAATTCCAATATAAATTTAGACAAGAAATTAACTTTGACTGGTAAGTATTATGGATTTATTATTAAAATAATGTTAAAAAATGTATTTACTATATCAATGTCAAATCTGGCGGTCCAAGGGACCACTACGGTTACTTTTTTCTCTATAATCCTTACTTTCCTTATTAGTACATATATAACTTTTCTTCGAGCGTAAGTTTAGACTCAGTCTCAATGGAAAAATAAAATGAAGCACATAATAACGTATCTTTACAGATTAAGAACTACAAGATTATTCTTTCCATTCTGGGGCGATAGCGAAATAGTACCATTTAAACCTTATTTTTTATACTTTTCTCAAAAGTTTGGGGAAAGATGCAATTAAGGTGAAATTCTTTTTCCTTTCTGTAAGGATCTGAAGATTGAATCTAGCCATAAGAAGAATATTTGGTCGATAAATAACTCACTTCTTGATCTTTAACCTCCTTAATCATTACGGCGTCCCCTATCAGTGTAATGAGACGTATCTATTTGTCTATTTCTTAACTTAAAATGGGAGTAGGTTTGAAAAAGGATCTTAAAATATCTAATATGGAGCCTAAGGATCTCTTAACACCCTCTTTTTCTTCTCATTGAAATTATTTCAAAAAAATTGATCATAGTAAAGAAAAAGGGGAGAACAAACACACTTAGAGATAACTTGTTATTAAAAAATAACATTTTCTTAAGCAAGTTGAGTTATCTTTGAAAATCTTGATAAGAATAACATTTTTATAAGCCAATAAGAATAAATTCAAACTGTATAATTTTGAAAGCAATATAATTAATATCATTATTTAAAATGTCACACCTTACCCCTCTGTAAGGCATAACATGATCCGTAGAATACCTACTGAACTACCGAACTTCACCTACAGATAACTCATTAAGTACCCTACAAGGAATTTTAAAACAATTTTTTTTTTCTTATTTTTGATAAGTGGTGAGCATTTTCTAATAGGTATTTAAAACATTTAATTGAATTTAAAAACTAGTTAAAACTTTTGGCCCATTTTATTTTTTCGCAAAATTTATAAAAATTTTGATAGAGTTCTGTCTATATTTTGAGAAATCAATTCTTCAAATACCTGTAAAAAGCACTTCTAAAAATTTTTCTCAACAACTACTTCAATTTCACAATCAAACTCAACCCATTTCAACAACTCCACAATCATTTCCATCAATTTCTCAAGTCCAAAATTCAATAATCCTCAAAATACTAGCAATACATTTCATTCAGATTAAATAAAATAGTTCCACTCATATTTCATTAGAGACAAAACAATTTATATTCATCATACTAGAAATTTATATTAAGAAAATCCAAACTAAATTTATTACAACTTTATACAAATTTTGTACAAACTGCTCAAGATCGATTTTACAAGTCTATACAATTACATGCAATACATACATCAAAATGAATATTCTGATCGAGTATAAATTATACCTGATAACTTCTAATAGGTAGATCCCCTGTCCTCAGCAGCTCAATCCGCTGCTCCTCTAGTCTCTATATCTGCGATAGCATACAAAGCTATCGCTGAGTGGTGAACTCAGTGGTGCACAAACTAGTAATTTAAAACTTAATACAAATTATGCTTGACAATTCATAACAAATAGAATTTTAAAATTTCTAAATTCTTCAAAATCCATGACCTTCAGAAATCAACATTATCATTCATGCAAATTATTCATTTGAATAACATTTTGATCAAATAGTAACTATTTATTTGCATTTCTTTTAAAATCTGAAACAATACAAAAATTTTTGAATCACTGACAGATTATTTATTTCAATCACAATTTATCAAATCATGCATAATTTAAAGGGCGTTACCAACAATACACACAGTCGAACCCATTACCCAAAATTCAAATAGATGCCGTGTTGTACACCACGACATTTCACATTCTCCCAATAACCGAGGTTAAAAGGGAGAAACAAATACTAGCTAGTATATATGAGTACTCATTCACATCATTCCCTAACTGGCAAGCCAGAGAGGAAGAAACTTGCCCCATCAAGTAGAGGAGTTGTCTCACTAGACAAGCTAATGAGAATTCACAACATATTTTGTCATGTCAACTGTGGTTTCAAATCATATTCAAAATAATTTATATTTGCAAAGTATTTACAAATCAACATATTTAATCATCATAAATTTATGCTCAAGGTTGGCAACACATCAAACTTAAAATTTACAATCCTCAAAACAATGCAATAAATCCTTAAATGCATAAGAAAATTTATATTCAAATTATACAATTTCATTCAATAAGTTAAAATTCTCAACACAACAAAAATCATAAATCATACAATAAATTTATTTCAAATCAATTTGGAATTGAAAAATAACAAAAGAGTTAGTTGTGCACAAACCTCAAGCGAGTCGCCTCTTGGCGTTGACTCGGTTCCTCGGGTTCTTTTTCTGTATTCTTTCCAACTGAAACACAAAATTTCACAATGTTTCAGTACTAGAACTTAACATAAATCCAAAATAAATTTAGCTTCACTTTTACCTAGCTCTAATGTGCTAAACTCGATGTTCTTGAAATTTTGTATTTTGGGGTTACTATTCATTGCACTATTCAAGTCAAATTGTTGACTTTCTAAGGCTTAATAGGTATGGGAATTCCAACTTCACCCACATACCACATTTTGGTAACCAAACTTGTTGGTTTTTATTGTTTACTCAAATTCTAAGTCTTTTAGGCAAATTTGGTAAATTTCAGTTTTAGAGTCCTAAGTTGCACTGTTCCATTGGTCACTTTATTGTTGGAATTTGGCAAAAATTTCTTCATAGAAAAATTTTCCCATTGTTTTAAGTTTATTCTCCTTTTTGAATCACTCCAATTGGAGTTTTGTAGCTCAAGTTATAGCCAAAATACAGTTACTGTTCATGCTACAGAATTTATTTCTGGCAGATTTATTGATTCAACTTCGCTCAGTAATTTGATCAAGTTAAGTCTATAATTTGGTCTAATTTTCTTCATATGAAATGTTCTACTATGTCTTAGGTTTCCATAGGTTTAAGAATCACCTAAATCGGAGTTTTCTAGAGAGAGTTATAGCCATTGAAACTTTACTGTTCATGTGGTAAATCTGCAGTTTTGCAGATTCAGTGAGTCAACTTTGCTCACTAATTTGATTAGGTTAATGGCATAATTTGGGTTGGTGTTCTTCATGAAAGTTTTAGGCCTATATCTCATCTAACCACTGGTAAAATTTCAGGTCATTTTGATTTTCCTAGCTCGAGTTATGACCCAAACACAATTAATGTTCATGTGTACTGTTCATACTCTGATTTTCAAGTTTGTTCAGTTTGTTCACTAGGTTTTGGTCACTTTTTGGGCATGCTTCCTAAATGGAAATTGTGTCATTTAGTGCCTATTTTCAGTCCCAATTGGTCCCATACCAATTGGACTTGTAAAATTTCATTTTTGGTCCCTCAAAGTTGACTTTTGGTCATGGTGTATACCCAATCCGAATTTGGCTTTTAATTTAACACTCCTAACACACCTCTTTAGGTCACAATTGACCATTTCTTTCCTTAAACTATGTCAAAGACATCATTTAGCACTTCTTCACATTTTTGGTCTCTAAACCCTAATGTTCAAAACCCTAATTCATGTCATTTGTTGCATTTAGCTAATTAAACACTTATAAACATGCTCCCTTAACTCAATTAAGCTTCCAAACATGTTTAGCTCAAACAAATTTATACTTTGTCCAACCAAACCCCAGCTGTCCAAAATTCTATATAATCTCTCAACAATTTTTCTTTCCATTTTAAGTTTATTTACAAGCTCAATAAGTTAGCTCAATAAGTTAGAAATGTAAGAATCAAACTCAAATTATCAAATTTGATTACTAACCTTTTATGTAGAATTTCTTTTTCTTCAAAACTTCTTCCTTTCTTTTTCTTTTTGTTGTTAAGCTCCTTCCCAAGTGACTAAAACAAGTTTTTGTGAATCAAGTATGGGAGAAGTTGAGGTTTAGTAAGGGTTTCAAAGCTTGAAGACAACTTTAATGGAGGAATTTCCATGGAGATGAGAGGGAGAGGGAAAGTGACGTTTTGAAGAAGACCTTTATCTCTTCTTTTTTTTCTTTCTTTTCTTTTTGTTTTTACGTGTTTAGGAAGATCAAAAATCTAATTAAGTAAATATATTAATTATTATTTTTATGGCATCATGCATGAGGTCATGCATGATGTCATCACCTTTTGACTTTTCCATTTTCTTCTTTTTTCTTTTTTTTTTAATTTATTTTTCTATTAGTTCTTTAATTTAATTCTCAATTACGAAATTTTCTTTTCTCCAATTTTATTTGACATTTAGGTCAGGAGTCAGCTCTAGGGGTCAATTGATCAAATTGCCCTTCGCCGGTTCATCCCGGTTTGCAATTAATTCTATATTTCTTTCGGCTCCCTGACATAATTATTTGACTGACTTAACAGTTCTTTTTCATGATTTTCTCTTTTCCACTGTGTTTATAAGGGTCCTAAGGACCGCGGCGTCACATTTTACGGTTCGAAATTTGAGTTTAAATCGACTTCGCAGTCGTTCCCGAGACGGTCACTATCACTGTGACTCTCGGCTCTTTTAACTTCCTATGTTCGGTTTTTCTTGTTTATAGTTAACTAATTGGACATTACTAATTATTTGTGTTTATAGTTTATCTAGTTGTCTTAAGTATGGTTCTAATCCCCTTAATTGTCAGGATGACATCGGTCAGGAACGATGAAATATACCGAGCTATACAAATAGGTGTGTTACAATTCTCCCCCCTTAATATAATATCGTCCTCGAAATTGTGTTCACTATCTGTCCTCAAATAGTCATACATATTGTTTTCTCGTGTTTTTCTCACATTTCTGCGTAGCTTCATAATCGGAATAATGGTCTGTAGCACTTTAACCAACACTATTTACTCATCAATTGCTTATCTCGTGTGCCAAGTTTCTTATGAGCTTCTGTCATAAGTTAGATTCAATTTCATTTCAATTTTAGAGGTAAGCAAATCTGTGTGTTAGTGGATCCACTCTTTCTAGGACCTCGTATGATCCTATGGGGGAGAACTTAGTTTTACTCTTTTCTTATCAAATCTATTGATTATTTGATGCAACCTTCAGTTTAGTTTAGAATATTTTAGTCTTTTCTTGTTATTGTTTTATGATTATTTTTCTTGATAGTCTTTTTTTTTTTATATGACCCTGTTGATCATAAATAAACTATTCATCTCTTTCTTGGCCATAGGTCCATAACCATTATCTTACTATCTCTATTTATGACCAAGGCCTATGTGCCATTTTGCACTATCTTGTTTGCTTTTGTTTAACTTATTTTCTTCTTGATAAAATAGTTCGGGATATCATTACACGTCTTAAGTAAGTCGTTTGCCCTGGTGGCAAACTCTCATCTAGTGTTTTTCTCATTTCTTACTATTCTATTTGTTTCTTTTCATTCCACAATTTAATTTTAATTATTTTATTCCTCAATCTTATCTTCTTCCTTAACTTGGCTATCGAGTAGTAATTTAGTACCTCTTATCGTCCCTAATAAATCCACTATACTTCAATATTACTTGATTTGGTCCTCCGACCATTCTAGTTAACACTTTAACCAATATTCGTAACGTTTCTTTATTACATTCGTACTAACTATTCTAATTTTTACTTCCACAACTCTTTTATCTATCAATATTCTATAGCTTATTTTCTGCTGATTTGTGATCATTACCCCTTTTTTTTTGTTTTTTTAACCATAAACAATTCTTTAATCTTAAGAAGGGAGTCTACAGGACTCTCCTATTTCCTATGCTATTCAAAAGTTTCGCTTGAATTCTAATCTAAATCTTATGATCCGCACAATAAAATTATGCTCATCCTAAAGAATACCTGGCCAACTAGTTCTTATCGAATTACTGTTATCAGTAGAATATCATTTCTTAACTGTTTTATAAGTTATAATTGTCATCCATAGCATCCTGTCTCTTCTAGGAAAATAAAATTATATTTTGTGTCTTACCGTTACACAAATAGAATAATGTTCCTTACTAAACTTTGAGCAAAAGATCCATTGCAATACCAGAACAACTATAAACTCCATATCGGAGACTGGATGACTTAGCCCTATAGGTGTTATTTTTAAATTTTTATCATGCTAAAATCTCTAGTCCCATAATAATTCTTGGTGTACTGTAATTCATGCTAGGGTAACGGAGTCTTTAACTCTCACTACCTTACAACCATGATATTTTGATATTCTAATTATAGAGTTTTAAATCCCGAATTAGGATTTTCAAACTTAGTTCTAGTAATAAAACTCTATTATGGTATATTTGTACCAAAGCGAAAATCATTTATAACTATTCTTATCCTTATGTACTACTGGGTAGTACGTAGCTCTACACAATAAATCTCAAGTCAATACTGTAATTTGCAGCTTACAGCATAAACATCAAGTATATTGCATAGTTACTACGATACATCCCAATAGATCAAACTTCCCTATGTCTTATTTCTTTCAAATCCACTAATATCTTAAACTTATTTTGATTATGGTACTTACTGACATCTATCAACAGTAATACCTTTACTTCCATCTAGGGCAGATATATTACTACAACTTACTTTTAGGTCCTCTTGCCTTACTTAATTAGGCTTACTAATTAACTTTATAATTTATCATAGTCTAGGAGATGTCTCTCACTAGAAACTTTTTCAAAATTAATTCCAATCATGCTTATTATTGCAATTCTTATCCTTAAAGACTAATTACTAACACATTAAAATTTATCTCCATGCAAGGAAATAGCAGTAGAACATATAATTTTAGCATTAGTATATAAACAAGTAGAGCCGGAATCAAATAGTACATAATTATTCCTTTCACAAGTTAAGATCATACCAGCAACTACATCTGAAGTCTTTGCTTCTTCCCCTCAATGCACGGCGTTCCCTCTTTCTAGTGTATTCCTCTGCTCGGGTTGGTCCATTATGCGAGGATTACCTTAAGTGTTGTCTCTACTTCTGCCTCTGCCCCTACTGACTATTAATGAGCCTCTAAAATCAGAACCTCGGACTGATTCCTTTGGTGTAGTATGTGGCATAACTCGATGTGCGCTAGTACAATCTCGAGCGAAATGTCCAATTCCACCACAATTGAAGCAGGCACCAGTGACCCTATGGCATATACCTCCATGTAATTTCCCACAAACGTCATAGAGACAGGTAGGGTAGGAACTTCTGGTTCTTTGACGCATGGTTCTTAATTGCTTCCACCCTGAAGATCTGCCTCTCTCATACTTGAGAGCTCGGGGTCCCTCAAAATCTTTTCTCTTTCCCAAATTACTACTCGAACTTTGACCAATAGATTTCCCACTTTTCTCTTTTTCATGTTGTTCTTGAGCGGGTTGGGTTTGTACTTGGGCCTGGGTTGACAGATTATCAGCCATTTGCTGAAAGAACATGGCCATCTGCTGGGCCGTTTGTGCAGTAATTTATATTGGAGGGATTGGTGTAGTTGGACCCCCAACGCTCTGTGAAATTGGGGCCTCTCTTTGTACGTTAGCTGTATCATACTGCTCTATAATTTTATCCCTCTTATCCATATTTATTCATAGGAATTTTTTTCTATTTCCTGTACACCTAACACAAGGAGATTTCTCCCCGTTAGTTCATATTTATGATGTAAATATACTGTATGTAACAAATATGGACTTTGAGCAGTTGTACTTAACAAGGAAAGACACAAATTCTTAAGTTAAAACATACTTCAAAAATTTTGCTCTGATACCACTAAAATATGTCACACCTTACCCCTCTGTAAGGCATAACATGATCCCGTAGAATACCTAATGAACTACCGAACTTCACCTACCGATAACTCATTAAGTACCCTACAAGGGATTTTAAAATAATTTTTTTTTCTTATTTTTGATAAGTGGTGAGCATTTTCTAATAGGTATTTAAAATATTTAATTGAAGTTAAAAACTAGTTAAAACTTTTTGCCCATTTTATTTTTCCACAAAATTTATAAAAATTTTGATAGAGTTTTATCTGTATTTTGAGAAACCAGTTCTTCAAATACCTGTAAAAAGCACTTCTAAAAATTTTTCTCAACAACTACTTCAATTTCACAATCAAACTCAATCCATTTCAACAACTCCACAATCATTTCAATCAATTTCTCAAGTCCAAAATTCAATAATCCTCAAAATATTAGCAATACATTTCATTCAGATTAAACAAAATAGTTCCACTCATATTTCATTAGAGACAAAATAATTTATATTCATCATACTAGAAATTTACATTAAGAAAATCCAAACCAAATTTATTACAACTTTATACAAACTTTGTACAAACTGCTCAAGACCGATTTTACAAGTCCATACAATTACATGCAATACATACATCAAAATGAATACTTACAGTCAGGGTATAAATTATACCCAATAACTTCTAGCAGGTAGCTCCCCTGTCCTCAGCAGCTCAATCTGCTGCTCCTCTAGTCTCTATATCTGCGATAGCATACAAAGCTATCGCAGAGTGGTGAACTCAGTGGTGCACAAACTAGTAATTTAAAAATTAATACAAATTATGCTTGACAATTTATAACAAATAGAATTTTAAAATTTCTAAATTCTTCAAAATCCATGACCTTCAGAAATCATCATTATCATTCATGCAAATTATTCATTTGAATAACATTTTGATCAAATAGTAACTATTTATTTGCATTTCTTTTCAATTCTGAAACAATACAAAAATTTTTGAATCACTAACAAATTATTTATTTCAATCACAATTTATCAAATCATGCATAATTTAAGGGGCGTTGCCAACAATACACACAGTCGAACTCATGACCCAAAATTCAAATAGATGCCGTGTTGTACACCACGACATTTCACATTCTCCCAATAACCGAGGCTAAAAGGGAGAAACAAATACTAGCTAGTATATATGAGTACTCATTCACATCATTCCCCAACTGGCAAGCCAGAGAGGAAGAAACTCGCCCCATCAAGTGAAGGAGTTATCTCACTAGACAAGCTAATGAGAATTCACAACATATTTTGTCATGTCAACTGTGGTTTCAAATCATATTCAAAAAAATTTCTATCTACAAAGTGTTACAAATCATTAACATTTTTAATCATCATAAATTCATTCTCAAGGTTGGCAACACATCAAACTTAAAATTTACAATCCTCAAAACAATGCAATAAATCCTTAAATACATAAGAAAATTTATATTCAAATTATATAATTTCATTCAATAAGTTAAAATTCTCAACACAACAAGAATCATAAATCATACAATAAATTTATTTCAAATCAATTTGGAATTGAAAAATAACAAAAGAGTTAGTTGTGCACAAACCTCAAGCGAGTCGCCTCTTGGCGTTCACTCGGTTTCTCGGGTTTTTTTCCGGTATTCTTTCCAACTGAAACACACAATTTCACAATGTTTCAGTACTAGAACTTAACATAAATCCAAAATAAATTTAGCTTCACTTTTACCTAGCTCTAACGTGCTAAACTCGGCGTTCTTGAAATTTTGTGTTTGAGTTACTATTCATTACACTATTCAAGTCATATTGTTGACTTTCTTAGGCTTAATAGGTATGAGAATTCTAACTTCACCCACATACCACATTTTGGTCACCAAACTTGTTGGTTTTTATTGTTTACTCAAATTCTAAGTCTTTTAGGCAAATTTGGTAAATTTCAGTTTTGGAGTCCTAAGTTACACTATTCCATTGGTCACTTTATTGTTGAAATTTGGCAAAACTTTCTTCATATAAAATGTTCCCCATTGTATTAAGTTTATTCTCCTTTTTGAATCACCCAATTGGAGTTTTGTAGCTCAAGTTATAGCCAAAATACGATTCTTGTTCATCTTTGAGAATTTATTTCTGGCAGATTTATTGATCCAACTTCGCTCATCAATTTGATCAAGTTAAGTCCATACTTTGGTCTAATTTTCTTCATATGAAATGTTCTACTATGTCTTAGTTTTCCATCGGTTTAAGAATCACCTAAATCGGAGTTTTCTAGAGAGAGTTATAGCCATTGAAACTTTCTTGTTCATGTGGTAAATTTGCAGTTTTGCAGATTGATGAGTCAATTTTGCTCACTAATTTGATTGGTTAATGGCATAATTTGAGTTGGTAAACTTCATGAAAGTTTTAGGCCTATATCTCATCTAACTACTGGTAAAATTTCAGGTCATTTTGACCTGCCTAGCTCGAGTTATGACCCAAACACGATTACTGTTCATGTGTCTTTGTTCATCTGCAGATTTTCAAGTTTAGTCAGTTTGTTCACTAGGTTTTGGTCACTTTTTGGGCATGCTTCCTAAATGAAAATTGTGTCATTTAGTGCCTATTTTCAGTCCCAATTGGTCCCATACCAATTGGACTTGTAAAATTTCATTTTTGGTCCCTCAAAGTTGACTTTTGGTCATGGTGCATACCCAATCTGAATTTGGCTTTTAATTTAACACTCCTAACACACCTCTTTAGGTCACAATTGACCATTTCTTTCCTTAAACTATGTCAAAGACATCATTTAGCACTTCTTCATATTTTTGGTCTCTAAACCCTAATGTTCAAAACCCTAATTCATGTCATTTGTTGCATTTAGCTAATTAAACACTTATAAACATGCTCCCTTAACTCAATTAAGCTTCCAAACATGTTTAGCTCAAACAAATTTATACTTTGTCCAACCAAACCCCAGCTGTCCAAAATTCTATATAATCCCTCAATAATTTTTCTTTCCATTTTAAGTTTATTTACAAACTCAATAAGTTAGCTCAATAAGTTAGAAATGTAAGAATCAAACTCAAATTATCAAATTTGATTACTAACCTTTTATGTAGAATTTCTTTTTCTTCAAAACTTCTTCCTTTCTTTTTCTTTTTGTTGTCAAGCTCCTTCCCAAGTGACTAGAACAAGTTTTTGTGAAGCAAGTATGGGAGAAGTTGAGGTTTAGTGAGGGTTTTAAAGCTTGAAGACAACTTTAATGGAGGAATTTCCATGGAGATGAGAGGGAGAGGGAAAGTGACGTTTTGAAGAAGACCTTTATCTCTTCTTTTTTTTCTTTCTTTTCTTTTTGTTTTTATGTCTTTAGGAAGACCAAAAATCTAATTAAATAAATATATTAATTATTATTTTTATGGCATCATGCATGAGGTCATGCATGATGTCATCACCTTTTAACTTTTCCATTTTCTTCTTTTTTCCTTTTTTTTATTTAATTTTCTATTAGTTCTTTAATTTAATTCTCGATTCCAAAATTTTCTTTTCTCAAATTTTATTTGACAGTTAGGTCAGGAGTCAGCTCTCGGGGTCAATTGACCAAATTGTCCCTCGCCGATTCATCCCGGTTTGCAATTAATTCCATATTTCTTCTGACTCCCTGACCTAATTATTTGACTGACTTAACAGCTCTTTTTCGTGATTTTCTCTTTTCCACTGTGTTTATAAGGATCCTAAGGACCGCGGCGTCACATTTTACGGTTCGAAATTTGAGTTTAAATCGACTTCGATGCGTTCGAGGCAGTCACCATCACTGTGACTATCGGCTCTTTTAACTTCCTATTTTCAATTTTTCTTGTTTATACTTAACTAATTGGACATTACTAATTATTTGTGTTTATAGTTTATTTAGTTGTCTTAAGTATGGTTCTAATCCCTTAATTGTCTGTGACACCGATCAAGGAATCATGAAATATACCAGCTATACAAATAGGGTGTTACAAAAATTCATCGATTGTAAATAGTTATAATCATTTGGTAAATTATTCTTAATTAACTTTTGCTGATGAATGTTAAATTGTCATTAAGATATTATATCTAATTTTTACATACAAATATATTATATTTTTGGTTTATTCTTAGTTAAATTTTTGTAAAATCAAATTCAATGATTTCAATTTCAATAATTTAAACTAAATTGATCAAATTAATTCCAGTTTCATTCAGCTAATAAAATTAATTAAATTTGATAAAAACAATATTTTATTTATTAAAAATATATATATGCATTTATTTTTAATCTCTAATTTGTAAAATATTTTATTTTAATAATAAAAATAAAATTTTTTATTTTAAAATTTTTAATAATATATGTTTTCTTTCTTATTATTTTTCTTAAAATATTGTTAAATTGACATAGTTATCAACATGATGATTAAGAAAATCCTTAATGGGACATAATTTGGGGACATTTTTCTATTGTAAAGTCACACACTCTCCTAATCAAAGATTAGGCATGATTGTTTGTCTTAAAAAATGTCATTTTAAGTAACATTTGGTGTTTCTTCACAGCAATCCATCCTATATAGATGTGTCAGCTTTTGGAAATATCACTTCGATTGACATTTTCTATAATCTATCTCTATTCATATTAAATGAAAAAAAAGCTAATAATTACTTTAAAAAATATCATTTTTATTGATATTTTGAGTGCAAATATATTGACAGTTTCTTAAGTAATATATTATTTTATTAATTATTTTGATTTGACATTACTTTAGTATAGATTTAATATTATTTTAATAATGCTCTAATTCCTCAATCAATAGTTTTCAACAAACATTGTAGCATACTCTCCAACACATGAAAATAATACTCTCTTCCCTTTAACAAATATACACTTCTTATATAAAGAATATTTAATAATTTCTATACTTTGAATTCATTAAAATCCAAAATAAGACAAAAATTCAACAGAGTAAAAATTAAGAAACGACAACGTATTTAGCTCTAATTGGGAGGTTGACTAGCAGTGCCGGTCGCTTTTCGGAATCTATCTTCACTTGAATTGTCTTTGGAAATTCCTCCCTCTTCAAGCTGTCCATATCTGACCCAACGAAGGCTTGTATACAAATGGTAAGGTGGGGTCTCTATTTTAATTGTCTGTCTTCTCTTTATGTAGAAATAGGAAATTCCATGTTTGAATGTTCTTGAAGTCCAAGCAATCTTGGACGGTATATCTTTCAAGTCGGTGAGATTTTTTTTTTTTTTAAGTAAAAATAGATACACACTAAGAGTTAGTGACGAGAATAGATCACACCTTAAATTCATTATAATTTTGAAAAATTATTATTTCAATATAACTCAACGTACACACACATTCACAACAGAAGTGAAATCTCAAAAGATAACTCTAAATAGGCACGCTCTATGCAAAGTACATAAAAATTTTTTTTTTCATATTTTTTAATATTTAAAATATTTAAAAAATTAATTAATAAATTTTTTCATAATAAAAAATTAATTATTTTTTTAAAAAATAATTTTTTCTTTTAAAAAAATTATTTTCTTATATTTTTAAAATTTTATTAAAATATAAAAATATTTATATGTAATTAACATATATAAATTAATAAATACACTAGCTAGTAAAAGACCAGGACTAATCAAGAACCAATATATATATATATATAAATAATTCTATAATAATTTTGTTTATTGTCAATAATGAAGCAAAACCCATTTGGCTTTTTCAAGTCTTGAGTAAATAAAGTAAAATGATTGGTCTACAGGTTGACAAGAAAATTAATAGTTACAGGCTTGAAATGCAGAGATTCAATGGATGAATTGAAGTTGCCAATGTTGATTTGGAGTAGGAAAGAAATTAAATAAATGTTTGGCACGTCAAAGTCAAGCACCACTCACAAATTTTATATATATTTTTTAATTAATTAATTATATATATATATTAATATAATTATATAATTTAACATTGTTAAATTCATTTTTATATAAATTTAAATTTTTATTAAATATATTTAAAAAAAAAATTTAAAATGACTCATTATTTAAAATAATTTAAATTAAAATAAGTCAAATGAACCCAAGTGAACTGATTATAGCATTTATAAGTTAATTTTTATGAGACTATTCTTATTCTTCGCATGTGCCATGAAGTTGAGGAAGTTAGATATTGTTAAACATTAATTGATGGACAGCTTTGAAATTAAGTGTAAATAAACTCTATATCAATTAATTTTTAAGTCAAAGTGCAATACCTAAAGCTAGAAAGCTATGCATTTGGAGTCTACCAACTTGGACAAAATTAATAATTTTTTTTTCTCTGCATACCCGTAATCAATTGGCTATGTGTAATATAGATATTTAACTTTAAGTTTATTTTAAAATAAATTTAAAAAAATATAATTAAATTCTCTCATAATTATACTTAATTTTATTTCATTTAAACTAATTTTTTTTAAGTAAAAAATTAATTTTTTTCATTATAAATATGAAAAATAATAAAAAAATTAATTAAATTAAATTTTTATAAATTTTAATGTCTAAATAGAGGATTAAAGAATTTTAAATGAGGATAGAATAGATAAATATTTATGAATACAAATAGCATACGAGTTACGGCCTTACACATGGAGTTTTGATATAAATAAGTTGAATTTGATATTATAAATTTAGAGTGTATAATTCAAATCTTATGGGGACATTGATGCTGAGAGAGATGGTTAAGCTATCGTGTCATGTATCTAAGTTGTGATGGAGCATTCAAGAGTTTAATCCCACCGCTTGCCGCCACCGTATAAAACGTGTTACGCTAAAGCCAAAGAGCTGTTAGTAAATGACGGCCAAAATCAATCCCTGACTTTAGTCCAGAGGCGAAGCAAAGTTATGAATGGCGTACTGCTGACGAACTGCCACTTGACAAATAGGATAAACTTTATTATCGTCAGCTTTATGTAAATTTCATCGTAATTAACTATTAACAATTACATGAAATAATAATTTCTCCGAGGATAATGGATCTAAAGGCGCAAATAATGGACTCCATCTACTAGTGAAATAGGTTGAGCAGTTGATCCCAAAATCCAACAAAACTACCTTTTGAAATAAATTATTTAAAAAAAATTAAATTAAATTAAATTATTGTACAACTTATATTCTTGATATTGAAATCTATAAAGATACATAGAAAAGAATGATAAATTTATTTCAAAATCTTTATTAAAAAAAGTGTTAAAGAAATTTAACATGTTTTATTACAAGAGGAGATTGTTATTAGTAAAATATGATATTCATCTTTCTAAGAAAATATCACCAAAAACACTTGAATAAAGAGAGAAAATAACAAAGATTCCATTTTTTTCTGTAATTAAAAATTTAATGAATGCAATATTGTATATTAGATCAGATATCGCTTACACTGTTAGTTTGACTAACAGGTTTCAATTTAATTCGAGTGTAGATCACTGGACAACTGTAAAGAATATCCTTAAGGATTTATTTTTGATATATGGAGGAGGTGATCTTCAAATAGATGATTTTATGGATTCTAATTTTTAGTCAGACGTGAATGATAGAAAGTCTATCTCCGATTTTGTGTTCATATGTAATGGAGGAGCAGTCAGTTGGAAGAGTTCCAAACAGTTAACAATTGCAAACTTTATTACAAAAGCTGAGTATATTACTGTATCAGATGCTGCAAAGGAAGCTGTTTGGATTAAGAAATTTGTAACAGAACTTAAAGTGGTTCCATCAGTTATATCACCAATTCCATTGCATTGTGATAACAATGGTGAGGTTATATGAGCAAAGCAACTCTGGTCTCACCAGAAATCATAGTTGAAGGGGCAATGAAGCCATGCAAAAAATAGTTTCAGCTGATAATCCGGCTGATCCCTCTACCAAAGCCATGACACAAAACCAGCTAGACCAACATTTTGAGAAGATAAATCTCAGATTTTGTCATGAATGACTCTAGTGCAAATGAGAGATTGTTAGTAATATACACTAGAGCATATTATACTATATTATGTAAATAATTATTCTCATTTAATGGCAATTATTATTTTCATTTATGTTCAAATTGTTTGAATTTAATTTGAAAATGCCCTTTAATATCTTATTAGATGTTCTATTCTTAAGTTGTTAAAACTATCTAATACAAGTATTATATTATAAATTCGGTTCACAATTTAGGATACTTCACTTGGCATGACTTGTTCAGAAAGATTGACACTTGTTTTTATTTCCATGAATTAGTATGAGATGCTAATAGGATAAAATGATGAGTCTTATACTATATAACAAGCATGATGGACACTTATATGATAAATAGGCTGAATCAATGATACAAGATGACTTATGCAAGGAGTTTACTCTTATCAATATAAAGCCATCTAGATCATAATAGTGCATTGTAATCCATTGACTTGAGATAACAAAGTTATCTTATATATAAGTGATTTGAGTTTAATACTACTTATAATTTTTATTTTTTTCAAAATAATTTTTTTAAAATATTTTTCAAATAGAGAGTCGATCCAAAAGAAATCAGTTGAATTGATTTTTTTATAAAATTTTAATTTCCTATTCAGCTCAAAAATAATAAAATATGCAATTAAGGCAGTTCCGGTTTAGACCAAGAAGTCGATGGTCATTTCCTTCTATCTATCAAGAGATTTCCCTAACTGCAAAATTAATTGACACCCAATTGCCTTTTCCGTCTCTTCAAAGCAGGAATTGGGCTAGATATGATGATATATAATTAGGCATCAGAACAAGAATCACAGATCGTATCTGCATACAAAAGATGCAAAAGGTGAATGTAAAGAACAAATTAAATAATGACCTTAATTGTCTTAGAATCCCATTCACAAAGAGTCATTAAGTATGACATTAATAATTTACAAGCTTTGGGTTGTTAGCGTGCAACCTTTAAGCGTATACAAAAGTTAATTGGAAACGCACCCGTTATCCAGTTAATATTTAATAACATGATGACGCAGCCAGAGATCGTACATGACCATATGGAATGCATCATATTTGATTGGAGGCGAATTCCATTGGAAGTGCTTCTGGACCTAATATAACATGCCACAAGAAATTTCATTAGTAAATAACAGGCATGGAACATGAAGTTACCAAGTCTAAGACATCTCTAGCTCTATGACAAAAACATATTCACTGGACAAAATAAGCAAAGTTTTTAAGTTATGATCTCTACCTCAACCAAATTCTTATGCAAAGCTACAAACTCATCATCAGACATGTTCTTGAGAACTTGCTTGAGGCTGTATACGTCTTGCTCCTTAAGTATGACAGAAAATTTTCGCCAATCAAGAATGTCATTGAATGGCAGGTCATAGTAGTTGGATAATATTACTGCCAAAGAAGGGACACAAATGAAGGAAAAACCGATTATTACACATTTTTAAGATAAAAGCCCAAACCTCAGTCAAACAAACCAGTGCATTGCAATTCCTTTGAAAATGTAGAATACCAAGACAGGTTAACAGACTATCAAGCACCTAACGTCACTCAACTAGGGCAAATTTCACCTAGTTCTCCTCAACTAAGAAAGTTGTTTCATTACCGTACCTCAACTTTAATTTGCTTATTAAAAATCCTTCAACTCTAATTAGATACTCCACTATGTCCTTCTGGCCAAATTCTGTTGACTCTGGCGAACCGCTGACATAGTGCGTCCAAGCTGGCTTTTTCATAATTAAAAAATTTCTCTCCTCAATGTGGCACTGCACA
The DNA here is from genome assembly GCF_030052815.1 of Hevea brasiliensis. Taxonomy (NCBI): domain Eukaryota; kingdom Viridiplantae; phylum Streptophyta; class Magnoliopsida; order Malpighiales; family Euphorbiaceae; genus Hevea; species Hevea brasiliensis. Next base: position 100,449,565 of record NC_079502.1, on the reverse strand, counting down.
CTCCCCCTCCTTATGAATTTCTTTCTCCTCACTCGTTGGGTTTTCTCACTCAGTCCACTTTTTATCTCTCACTCTGATGACATTCAATTCCTTCTCACTTGAAATCACCTTCTTTGTTCAAAGAAAAAAGAAATCCTATGGTGAAAAATAATTTTTTGTTTTTCATTTTATAAGAAAACTCCAATTTTCATTTTCCATATAAAATAAGGAAAAACATAAAAAAACACGTTCACCTGTCAATAATAAAAATCAATTTTCTAATTCAAAAAATTTTTAAAAATTATTCATATCGTTTATAATTAAAAACACATTATTATAAAATATATTTAGAAAACTTATTTTACTTTAAAATTTTTCTAATGTATTATTTATTTTTATAATAATATAATTAATTTTTTGTCATTGTAAATAAATATTTTCCAAAATAATTATTTAATTTTAGTTGTGAAAAGTTATAGTGCAATTTTGAACATAGAAAAGTCGTTATTTTCCATTTGAAAAGCAACTAAAAAACAAAACTTTTATTATAAAGGAAAATAATGAAAAACAACTGAAATTGTTTTTCAAATTTTAGTTAAATTTTACAAAACTAAGAAAAAAAAAACTAGTTTTCTAGTTCTTCATTTGGAAAACTAACACATGTGAATACAAAACTCTATTTTTCAATTTTCTTAAAAAAAAATTCAAAAGAATGCCCTAATTTTCCACAAGTGAACATACTCTTAAGATTTTCCAAATTTGGAAAATTCCAAAAAAAAAAAAATTGAAGTGAGGAAAGAAAGAAATGTGGATGCCAAATGCTAAAAAACTGGTGACGAAAGCTCTTTGAATTTTCACTGAATTTGACAACAATAACACACTCAATTGAAAAGCGAGAAAGAAAACATAAGAAGGAAACCACATTCTACTTCTTAAACAACCAACCAAACCAAATTTGTAAACCAAATCCAAACACATGTCTCACACCCCTACTCACCTCCTCCCAAACATGGCTATTGTTGCTTGCTTCTTCACCTCCTCTGTCCCTATTCCCTAACACCAACCCCAACCTCAATCTCCACCCACCATTTCTTTCCTCCCACCTATCTCTCCTCCACCTCTGCCTCTCTTCCCCCTCCCCATTCCTTCGCCACTGACCTTTTCCCCCTCTTCGTCCTTTTTGCCTCCTCTTTTAGCAGAGATGGCGAGTGCGGTTTCCAAGATGGCATAATTTCTGGTGGGGTGGTTTCCAGGTTTTTAGACCTAGAGAAATTGAGAGTGTTCTGGTGGTTGCTTCAATTTGATGGGTTCAAGAAGAGGCTTTTTGTAATGATCTGTTTTTCGCTAAGGTTGGCATCAAGAGTGGTGTTAGTATCTTCAATAAGGTATAACTCTTTAGATGCTACTAAAATGGAAATGAATAAAATTACGAATAGTAGAGGAAATTGAGGAGATGCTTTAGCTAGCCATGTGGTAAAAGAAAAGATGGTTAGTGGCATGGCATTTTCCAAATTTGGAAAATTTTAGGATTCATTCTGTTCTTTGAACAGAGAAGATAATTTTAAATGAGAAGGAATTGAAGGTCATAATTTTAAATGAGAAGGAATTGAAGGTCATCAGGGGATGAGATAAAAAGTGGACTGGAAAGGCAAGAGTGAGAAAAATCTAAAATGTGAGGAGACGGAAATTCAAAAGCAGAGAGTGTTAGTGAAATGGTGCTTCCAAGTTGATTTTTTTAACTGTGAAAAAAATCAACTTGGAGGCACCATTTCAGTAATTCACTGGAGTCCCCAACGGAATCTGGCCAAAAGGACATCGTGAGTACCAAATTAATTTAAGAAACAAATTAAAGTTAGGAGATGGTAATGAAACAACCCTCTAAGTTGAGGGACGGTAGGTGAAATTTCCCCTTGAATTAAGTATGCAATTTTGCCACTCCCCACCATTAACCTTGTGACAACAAAAATAGGTTATTAAACTAGAACTAAAGCAAATAACCAGAGTATCAGACTCAAGTTATAAGTCCAGAAACAAAGGTGCATCAGATGTGCATGTGTAAAAGGGGGCCCTCATCATGCTAACTAAAGAGGTAATCAAAATTAGTATATATAAATTAAAAAAAGTAATAATAATTATCAGTTGTGCCTTATAACTAGACATACGGAGACTCCAGTTAGACAAGTAGAGCACATTAGGTTAGATGATAGAAAGAAAGAAAGGGGTAGACCTAAATTGACACTCCAGTTAAATTTCTGAGGATTTAACCCAAAATCGTTTAGAGTAGAAAAAGCAAATCCATATAACCGACCCCAAATTTTTTGGATAAAAGCTTAGTTAAATTGAGTTGAGTTGTGCCGTATAACTAAAAAGATTAGAAAGAATGAGCTTTCACCGAACACTCTGCAAGGAGTTGCAAAGGCCAGAACCTCTGTCGGGTCTACCACCCTGCTTGCTAACCTCCACTTAAATAACTATTGTGTATAAGTAAGCAATGAGAAAAAAGAAAAGGAAAATGAAATACTAATCTTACTATAGGCCCTTTTTCTTCACCCTCCTTTTGAAATTGGATCAGGGGATTGTGGGGACCTTGGCTATAGATTTTAAACATTATCTTCATTGTCTGACAAGTGAAAAAGTACATGCATATGCATACTATTCTTAAATATGTTCAAGAAATAACAATGGATCGCAAATACTTACCAGGAACACATCCATAATGGATTGAATCAGCTATGCGAGCACTGTTGACCTGAGAGCCACCAGGGCATATGCAGAATTTAGTCCTGTAAAATCTCTTTTGATACACTAGATGTCCAGTAGCCCTACTTATTCTGTTATTGGAAATATCAAGCTCTGTATCATTCTCCCACACACGTGCTAAAACGACTCTAATTTTAGAGTTTCTATGACCAGCCCAAAAACCAAGTGTTGTCCTGCAAAGAATGCTTATTGTTAAGCAAGGAACTTATGGAAAGACTGTTTCTTGTTCAAAACCATTTAACATCCTTTCAGGGCATTCATCATACATTAATTGACAACCACTAAAATAGGTAAAAACTCAATCAAAGAGCTACTGCCATTCTAATAACCATTTTCCAAAAATGACAATACACAAAACAGAGTAGATGCTAATATCAATTGTATTTAAGATTCCAGAGATTAGATTCATCATTAAGAAGTGATGAAACTGCAGTTAATCTGAGTGGTTTTTGGTAGCAATGCTGCTTTAACAAAATCTTGACCACAATTTCCCAACCATATGATAACAGAAAGAGACTGAAGGCTAACAATGAACTAAGGAGAAGACCAGGGCTTCAGAGAAACTTGATAAAACTATTGAATGGTCCAGTTTTGCAACACAACAAGAATAGAAGTGAACTAAGCTCTTAAATTGAAGTGAGCATCTGAGTTAGATAACATGAACTTATACATATTGCTTAAATCTCAATTGGTAACATAATAAGGATACAACTGATTACTGATCTGAACCCCTAAAATCAATGTTCATAAGTTCATATTTCACGATGTTACCTATTTTCTACATCATTCCCTCCAGCTGGAAGGGCAAATGGCTGCAATACTTGAGGAAGAGCAACATCTTTGTGTGGAATGAATCCAACATCATAGCTTGGGGAGCACACAACTCGTATTGCATTCTTTACAAGAAATGGAACTCCTTCAGTTGCCCTTACACCAACATCATGACAAGTGACAAAGAAGTGATCTGCACCCAATGTTCGGTTCCAATAGGGATACTTTGCTATTAAGCTCTCCACATAATTCTGAACAATAATGGTCATATTCTCATAGGAGGTTCCCTAAGAGAGAGAGAGAGAGAGAGAGAGAGAGAGAGAGAAAACATCATATACCATTAGATAAAGGAACCCAATTCTAGGTTAGATAATGAAAGGAACTTAATCCATTAAACCAACATTGCTATACAAGGTTCAGCAAAGAAAATATGATGTCATCAACAAAAGATTGCCTCACAAGTTGCAGACGATCATGTATCAAAGTATAGAGAATAACACCAGACAGGCAAAATTGATGAATATGATCAACCAACACAATCACAGGAACAAGCGATAATTGCTGCGTTGTAAATTTTCAAGACCTTTACCTTCAAATCAAAGGATTTCCCCATAATCACCTAATTAAAGACTCACACTTAAAAAATTTTATCATCTTTAAGAAAGAATCGGCAATTTTCCTAATAGAATTATATTGTTTGCTTATGGAGATGTAAAATTTTATAAGAATGTATATTTTGATAATTCAAAAATTTGCATAGACTTATCTTCTCATTAATCCGTTGTCCTAGTCAACTAATTAGTTGAGTAATTGCGACTGAATTTCCATGAAAAGTAGATTCTCACCATGAACTAATGGTATCCCTCAGTAACACAAGTAAAAAAGAGCAGACTCCACAGGTTAAAAAATTTTTGGCATAAAAAAATGGGAAAAGATCCATCTGCATTGTACAACTGTGACACAACTTTGCATGCCTAGAAATAATATTCTGTTTCACTTTAACAACTCTAGGAAAGATTTCTATGTGACCCACCACTGAAGTAGTATTCTCCATTTTACAGAAGAAGTGGTGGACATTGCTTTCTTGATTTAGTTAACTTTTAACTTATAGGTAGCTGTTTTCCTTTTTCTTTGAAATCACTCACAGGTAGTTCAAAAAACTTTATCAGCAAATTACATGCATTGTGTTGTAACTGATCTCAGTTGACGACAAACTAGGAATCCTACTGAAGAAAAGCTAATAATATCAAAAAACGAGGGCAATGCCTCATCTATGAATACCACTACTTTGAGCAAGAAACAATTACCTTGCCTCGCATCTTGTGGCAGGAGATGGGGATAAAGAAGAGGTGAGCCTGATCGGCATCCTCAGTCCGAAAGCGACTCTCTCTGATATTCTGGAAAAAATAGCCCTCGCTAGCGTACTTGCCAGTCAATTTCCTAGGTGTTTGATAAAAGGTGTTGGGATCCCCATCGGGATATATAAAAACTTTGAAGTCCCTCTCCATTGCCTCGTAATTCAATTTGAAAATCTGAGGCAGGTAGTACAGATCCGATATCTCATCCTCAAATAATTTCCCTTCCTTGTTTGTCTCTGTCTCCGTCTCTATAACCGTCCCTTCCTGTGGCTGCTTTACAACGGAACTGGAGAGCAGAGGAGAAGAAATGGAGGAGGACGATGAAGACGAGGATTGGAGAGAATTGATGGGAAGGTAAGCGAATGAGATTAGGGTTAGGATAGCGAGAGTGAGGAGTGAACCTTTTAGAGAACACATGTGTTGTGACGCTTGCTGTTGGAGCTTTCCGGCCGACATTGCCGGGGAACTTAAATGTGGTTTCCGATGATAAAGACTGTTCAGTGTCCGCTGGCAACGGTGGTGGTAGAGGTGGAGTGTGCAGTAGGTATTGATTGAGTAAAAGGAGCCAAATCGGAATCTGCGGAACGAGCTGCGAAGGTTCAGTTTAGCGTGAAAGTGGCAGAGTGGACTTTCGCTGCTCAGCCTGCCGTGCTAATAATCAATGGTAGCATTTTTGGAAAAAACAAAAAAAATTCCATATGGAACCATTTTTATTTTTAAAGAAAGAAATGGATTAAAAAAAAAAAAACTTGTTAAAAAGAAAATGCTTTCATTTTCAGTTCAATTATTTATTAACAAAATAATATAATACTAAAATAATTAATAAATTCTATTGTAAAATAATAACTAATAAATTTTAGTTGAATAGTATTACACTAATTTATAAAATTATAAAATTTGCATATATAAATATATACATATAAAATAATTTTTTTTATTAAAATTCAAATTCAAAACTACTTATAACATTAATAATAATTTTGCATATCTAAATCTAATAATATAATATTTATATAAAATACTAGCACCATGAGTGTTTTTATCACTAAACTAGTCTTAATGTTTTCCTATTTTAATTTAAATACGTTCATACAAGTAATTATAAGAACTTCTAGACATGAACCTTTTTTTTTTTAATTAAGGGAGATCCATATTTTCAATTTATACACATGAATAGTACATTATCAAAGTTTTTCGATGGTATTTCTAACTTTTCACGAAAGGCAAGCAATTTAGCCTGCAAAATTCAACCACACCAGTCTTTGAAACCTGCTCTGCAAGTAAAAGGTCAGGTCAGGTCAGCTACTCTCTACTTCTCTAGCTATCTAACCAAGCTTTTTTGAAGACAAATAGAAAGCATTAAAGAATTCTTTGGTTTTAAGGCTGCAGCATGTACAAGAAAATGCCACCCGCAACAGCTACATTAAGAGACTCATAGTTTCTTGCCATGGGTATGCTCACAAGCTCGCATTCTCGTAGAGACTGCTCTGAAAGGCCATGCCCTTCACTGCCCAAAACCAAGCATAATGGAACATCAGCTAAAGAATCTGCAAGCCCTTGAGATAACTGCGACACTGGTTTCAGTTCATCATTACTTGCTGGGTGGCCAGCAAGCAATTGCATTTGGAATTCATGTTTGAGAGCTTCAAGGTGTTGCCAACTGCCTGCAACTATAGGGACCTGAAAGGAGGCTCCTCGACTGGCTTTGAGTGCTTTGTCATTGAATGGATCACAACAGCCGGGAAGTAGGAAAATACCACCCTGTTCATATCTGCTACCGTATCAAATCTTCTGCTATTAAAGGTGAAGAAATAACAACTCAACTAGAATCTCAACCTAAGGAATGCATTTGATGTAATAAACATCCAAAGAACAATTTGATGGAGGGAAAAATTGCAGTGGCAAATCAAGGCTCCTAAATTTGTGGGGACGAAAATACATTTATATAAAATAATTAATAAAAAATTCAATTCAACTAAAAAATCATTAAAAGATTGTATGTATTCATACATCTTCAACTAAAATAATAAAAACAAAAGTAAGAACATAACAACTTATATATGTACACATCTATTAATGTTAAACATTCTAAATTGCATTCACCTCTCTTTATTTGCATCAAATGCCACAATAATTGAATCAATATCAAATTTTCCAGCTCCATGTAAATGATAAGTAAATTGGTAACAAAATCACCATCCATTTTATTGTGCAGTTTTGTTTTAATAATTCTCATAGCAAAAAACATACATTCTATTGTTACAATAAACACAAGTAAAATTAACATAAGTAGATTAACATATCAACAAAAGGTTATATAATTTTTTATTTTCCTGTCTTTAGTCAGATTTGACACAACTTTAAAATTATTGACATCTTTTGGAAGTACAATTTTGATCAATGTCAAATTTAAAAAGTCAATTCTAAATAAACTTTTGAATGCAACTTCAAATGCCACAATAATTGAATCAATATCAAATTTTCCAGCTCCATGTAAATGATAAGTAAATTGGTAACAAAATCACCATCCATTTTATTGTGCAGTTTTGTTTTAATAATTCTCATAGCAAAAAACATACATTCTATTGTTACAATAAACACAAGTAAAATTAACATAAGTAGATTAACATATCAACAAAAGGTTATATAATTTTTTATTTTCCTGTCTTTAGTCAGATTTGACACAACTTTAAAATTATTGACATCTTTTGGAAGTACAATTTTGATCAATGTCAAATTTAAAAAGTCAATTCTAAATAAACTTTGAATGCAACTTCAAATGCCACAATAATTGAATCAATATCAAATTTTCCAGCTCCATGTAAATGATAAGTAAATTGGTAACAAAATCACCATCCATTTTATTGTGCAGTTTTGTTTTAATAATTCTCATAGCAAAAAACATACATTCTATTGTTACAATAAACACAAGTAAAATTAACATAAGTAGATTAACATATCAACAAAAGGTTATATAATTTTTATTTTCCTGTCTTTAGTCAGATTTGACACAACTTTAAAATTATTGACATCTTTTGGAAGTACAATTTTGATCAATGTCAAATTTAAAAAGTCAATTCTAAATAAACTTTTGAATGCAACTTCAAATGCCACAATAATTGAATCAATATCAAATTTTCCAGCTCCATGTAAATGATAAGTAAATTGGTAACAAAATCACCATCCATTTTATTGTGCAGTTTTGTTTTAATAATTCTCATAGCAAAAAACATACATTCTATTGTTACAATAAACACAAGTAAAATTAACATAAGTAGATTAACATATCAACAAAAGGTTATATAATTTTTATTTTCCTGTCTTTAGTCAGATTTGACACAACTTTAAAATTATTGACATCTTTTGGAAGTACAATTTTGATCAATGTCAAATTTAAAAAGTCAATTCTAAATAAACTTTTGAATGCAACTTCAAATGCCACAATAATTGAATCAATATCAAATTTTCCAGCTCCATGTAAATGATAAGTAAATTGGTAACAAAATCACCATCCATTTTATTGTGCAGTTTTGTTTTAATAATTCTCATAGCAAAAAACATACATTCTATTGTTACAATAAACACAAGTAAAATTAACATAAGTAGATTAACATATCAACAAAAGGTTATATAATTTTTTATTTTCCTGTCTTTAGTCAGATTTGACACAACTTTAAAATTATTGACATCTTTTGGAAGTACAATTTTGATCAATGTCAAATTTAAAAAGTCAATTCTAAATAAACTTTTGAATGCAACTTCAAATGCCACAATAATTGAATCAATATCAAATTTTCCAGCTCCATGTAAATGATAAGTAAATTGGTAACAAAATCACCATCCATTTTATTGTGCAGTTTTGTTTTAATAATTCTCATAGCAAAAAACATACATTCTATTGTTACAATAAACACAAGTAAAATTAACATAAGTAGATTAACATATCAACAAAAGGTTATATAATTTTTTATTTTCCTGTCTTTAGTCAGATTTGACACAACTTTAAAATTATTGACATCTTTTGGAAGTACAATTTTGATCAATGTCAAATTTAAAAAGTCAATTCTAAATAAACTTTTGAATGCAACTAGTCTTTCTCAAAGAAATATTCAAAATGAAATTTATTTACGAGCATGCAAATATTTTTTCAACATTAAAGTCATGTCTAAAGGGTGGTTTTAGTGTAACGGTAAAGTTACTCTATTTGTGACTTGGAGGTCATGGGTTCATACCACAGAAACAGCCTCCCTGCAAGAGGTAAGGCTGCATTACATCAACCTTTCCCAAAACCCAAATGGAATGTTTCATGCACTAGGTCACCCTTTTATTAAATACAAGCAATTCCATTACATTTTCTCTAGAATAATTGTTCATCCCCATAATTATAAGTTCATTTTAGCTAAAAAATTTAATTAAAATTTTCATTAACTTAATCAAAATTTTAATTTCTAACTAAAAGAATTATACTTTTTTACTTTGAGAGGGCAGAATAAAAATTTTAAAAATAGTATGAGGGGGCAGATAATAGCAAGTGATAAAATTTTCTTACAATATATAATATTTGTGAAGGGTTTTTCCAAAATGTTGGGGAGGGAGGCGCAATTGCTTCCCCTCCCTGTGGATCCAACACTGAATAATTGAACCTGCTGTTCACTAAATTGAAGGATAAATATCTGATTGGAAGAAAAATTGTGGCTTGCAACAACCACAGCCATTTCCTTGATGATGTTGACAGGTAAATAGGGCAACTAGTGTTCAATAAATGAATTCATGATTACAATTTTCAAACAGTTCCAAACTTAGATACATCACAATGTAGTGGTATAGAAGGTTGAAATTGCAGGAGAAAAGGACAGGCAAACTTAAAAAAGCAAAGGGTGAATTAATGAAAAAGGATATAACAGCCGTAAACTGTGCAGAATGGAAGAAAAAAATCCATAAAGCTATCCACAACTTAATTACAATTAATTCTTAGTTAAGCTAAGCACCAGAGTATCAAGCCAATCAGTATGAACGCAAGTTGTAACTTAATTGGGAAAATTTTATATATACATAGGATAGAATGCACCAAACAATTAACAAAAAAAAGCTCAAAAAGTAGAGGGAAAAGATGAGTTTTGCAGGTTGTTACTTACCCATCTAAATGCCACAGCTGATCTGACCAATGTTCCCAGGTTACCTGGATCCTACAGTGAACAGCACTCATTAGTTAGTGAGATTTACGTCCAGGTAATTCCTTTAATTCCTTAAATCATTGCCAGCAGGTGCAATCAGAAAACTATAAGAATAAACAGCAGTTTGAGACTCAATCACCAAATGAATATATTTTGTGAGGCAGCAGGAGAAGTAATTAACTAATATGTAAGGGACTTCAAATAATTACAGTTCCTCTGCAGAAGAAGTGGTTATGATCAACATAGTTTCATGCTTTACATTCACTAGGGCTTATTTATAGATGGGCTCGAAATGACAAAAGCACCATTAGGAAATTGAGTTTCAAAGGAGAAAAAGGAAGATTGCAGAAGGGAAATTGAGTTTCAAAGAAGAAAAAGGAAGATTGCAGAAGGGAAAGTGGCCTCTTGTTTTGGTTTTTTATAGGGCCTTTTTTCGTTAGGTACCTGTTAAATATTATTAGCTCATGGGTACACAACCTCTCTTTTTCTTTTGCCATGGAGCTTCAACAACAAACAACGATATGCTTACAGTTTCTCACTAAGCATAGAGAAGGGAAAAGGGGAGTGGGAAAAGGGGGAAGATGCATGGTAGCCGTCCACAACTTTTTATCTCTGTTATTGATGTTCATTTGTCAATGAAGATATTATGATTTTTCTTGATCTGCACCATAAAACCTTCTCCCATCTTCAACAGCTTCCCTAAATACCAAAACAAGCTCCCTATTATAAGGATCAAGCTTCACACCCTCATAAAATGAATTCGCTGCTTCATTGAACCTAGGACTTTTGTAGAGAAACCTTGGATACAGACTCCAACAACTTTTTTGCATGAAGTAACTGCTCTACAGATTTGAATTTGCTTCCTGTGGTGGCAAGCCCAATACTTTTACTGTTATGCCAAGTAATGACCTATAACTTCACTGTTTATTTTGCTCAATATTATGTTATATCAGTACTTGGCTAGTTAAAATGGACCCAGGTACAATTGTTCGATAAACACCCATGTCCAACATGGGTATGCTCTCTCTCTTTCTCTCTCTCTCTCTCTCTCTCTTCTTTTTCTTTGTAATTTTTTCCTTATACTTGTAGGACTAGACTCGATGGAAGAAGAAAAAGCAGCATCAGCTCAACAGCAAGAACAATTGCAGAAAAGTTAGAAATTAGAATAACCTGGATCCCCTCGAGGACTAGAATTCGATGTGGAGCTGGGAACCATTTCCGACAATCTGCATCTTTTTGATGATTACCTACAACAAAGTAGCTCGTAGGAAATCGCATCAGGGCAATTGCTTCAATAGATTCAGTAGATTGCAACTGTGAAAGTTTTTTCATCACCAAAGCGCTCACACGCAAAGTGCGAGTAGAGTTGTTGAATCCTTCAGGGATCTTAGCCTTATCAAGAAGAATTAGACACTCCATTTCAACAGTCCTCTCTTCTGATGACTTCTGAAATTCGCATATCTCCCTGTACGAGTACATGTCTCATAAGCCCTTTATTATCCAAATGACAACACTGATAGGCATGAGGCTAATGTTGAACCAAGTTGCAGACAAGTAAAATACATACGAGAAACAACTTCAATTGAATAATTGTCAATGCAAAAAATCCAATCTCCTAAACTCCAGAAAGTGTTGTCCACTCTAAACTTTTAAGGAAAGAAATCCAATTTTAGATATAAAAAATCAATAGTTCAATATGCTGGATACTATACGATTCAGAATTGTTTCTGTGCAAGTTTATGGCATTATTAATTGCTACAAGCATTACTCACCTAGCAGGGATTGCAAAAATGTTTTAGGACAAAAATTTACCACAAAATTGTGAAATATACATCTGTGGCACGCTCAACTGATCAGCACTGCATACCACATCACCAAGCCAGCGTGAATGCCACCAAGAATCAAGATTTAAAAAACGATTACTTAGATTTTAGAGTTATGTTTTGAATAGAGCTTTTTTATCTGATACTAGTGACTAGTCCTTGGTCCCCACCCCACCCCCCCGGTCCCCCAACCTTTTCCTTTTTAATAGAAAGTCAGTACTTAACCCTTTGTTTGGATTGAGAGAAATGGAGAGAAGAGAAACAGAGGAGAAATTCAACTGGTTTGTAATTAACCCATAACATTTCTCTCCAAATCCGTGGGAAATGGAGAGAAATAGAGATTGGTGAACTAAAAATACTCAAATGTCCTTCCGCAATATAATAGACATTAAAGGGAAAAAAAAGTGTAGTAGTTATTTCCCTGCAATTTCTCTCCTGTTCAAATAATCTATCCAAAGACCATAAAGTTCTTTCTTTTCTTTTCTCTTCATTTCTCTTGTTTAATTTCTCTCCAATTCCCCTGCACAATTAAGGATCCAAACAAAGGGTAAAATCTCCAGAGAGTTTCCACAAGTGGTCCATTCCCAGACACAGAAAATATGCAATCAAACATATCGAAAGAAAAGCAAAGCATTAATAGCATTTCATTTTGAGATAATCGTTAACAACACAATTAAAAATACAAAAAACAACAGATATCCATATTGCACTTTGGGAAGTTAATTAGCAAAATTTTCAGAAAGAACGCAAAAAATACCTGATAGGGGTAGTACCTACAACAAGAGCTGAACCATGGAAGTGGCGATAAGAGGAGCTGTGACGGAGCTTGACGCAGTGCTTCACAAACGGATTTGAAGTACTTGTTATGGATTTTACATGGGCTGGTAATGTAAACTTCACCTCTGCGGAATTATCGATATCCCCATCACTATTGTAATAACGATATTGAGAGATTTTTTGGGTTTGGGTTTGAGGTTGATTTGGTGAAGCAATGGATAGCCTGGGCTTTGAATTAGAGAGGTTCAGATGTGGAGGAGAAACTGCAGGAGCCCTGTATGCGTATGTGCTCTGCATTTCTTCTTCTTTTGTCCCACAAGTCTATGAATAATCACATCACAGGTAGAACTAGATAGTTTTCGCCACTGGGGCTCCGTAAGGATCTCTAGAAGGATATTTTTGCGTTGCTTCTGCTGATGCAGGGGCAGGAGAGAACGGTAATGCTTAATTGATAATTATGTTTTTTTTTTGGAAATTACTAAAGAAACCCTAAACTTTTAAAAAATGTGCAACTTCAACCCAAACTTAGCAAATTATAACCCAAAACTATTGATAATTGCGTAATTCCACCCTTAACTAAAAAATTGCTAATTAAAAATCAACTCTAAATTTTAAACCCTAGTCCTCAAAATCAAAAGATTGCTTCCTTCCCTTCATTCTTTTTGGTTATGTATTAAATACTTCTTTGATTCAAAGCTGATAAAAAATGTTTTTCTTATAAGTGATACCCTACTCAAAGCTAAGAAGTGATATCTGAAGTAATTGTTTTTTGCAAACTTCTCCAATCAACCTTCTTCTTTTCTTTAATTCAAAACTCATAAAAAAATGTCTTCCACGTCATTGATGTTTCCTCTACTCAAAGCTAAGAAGTGATATATGAAACAATTGTTCTTTGCAGATATGGAGAAAGAGTTGCCCTAAATAAATCATGGACAACAAGGAACTCAGGATGTAGATTTTTTCAATTTGGAGTTTGGCAGGTAAGTATAATGGGTTTTGTTTATGATTCTTTGAAGGTTTTGATAGTTCATATGATTAAGCTGTGATTGTGTAATCTTTAATAGTACAGAGTTTAATTGATAATTTTCTTAGTTCAAGTTGGAATTGCATAATCCTTAGTAATTTGGGTTTTAATTGGCAACTTTTTTAATTTAGGATAGAATTACAAAAATTTTAAAAGTTCAAAGTTTTTTTTTGATAATTTCCACTTTTAGGTAGGGAAGAGTAGATTTCTATCATGACCCAGCTTATGAACAGGACTTATACTAGGACCTGGGCCAGTCTAAAGCCCCCAAGGCCTTTAGTAAGTCTAACTATTCCTCAACCCAACTCTAAGGCCCATTTGGGCCCAATTTCAGGAATTCAATCGGACAGAGTCTGGTTATAAAATAGACCATACAATGGGGAGTTTTTGACTCACTCGACCTGTAAACACAATATATAATCATATGGGGAGCTCAGCTCACCCTCCATATAATCATGATGCCATAAAAATAAATGAAAGCTCGGCTCCCTCATCTAGTCCAACATACATGCATTTAATAAGTTTACAGGTCCAACATGGTAAATATATTACAGACCCAAATAAATTAAATATTTCTAACGCATGCAGAATTCTAGGAGTTAACAGAATTATAAAACATTACAGACATTAATAGACGACCTGCGAGGGAGAGAGACAGATTAGGACTCAACAAGAAATCTCCTGTATCCTGGAAAAATAAGGTAAACAAGAGTGAGCGTTTGACTCAGAGAGTAAAATATCAATTTTAACCATAATCTCTATAGCTATCTAAAGCTAATGCACCCTGTAGAGTGAAAAGTAACATCATCATAAATTTCATACAAATCACATCAAAAAAGCAATTTAGAGCACTCACATACCCAATACTATCAAACAATATATATATGAGAGCTGATCCCCTATACAGCTCTCTTAATCCAATCTCTACCAGCGAGTGTCTCTCAAGTCGGACTGTCGCTTAATAAATCAAATAAGGGGTCCCAGCGAGTGTCTCTCAAGCTGTGTCTACCCCGCAAGACCGGGTCCCAGCGAGTGTCTCTCAAGCCGTGTCTACCCGTCTTGTCCATATCCAATACCATATTACACGGACGCCAATGCACGCACACTGCTCCAAATTACCACAAACAACATCCATAACACTTTATCAATTTAAAAATGCAATATAAATCATGCTTAGGATTTAACTACATAGATATATATTTATAAGTGATGCATGGGCATGTTTAAACATATAATAATATAGAAATTACAATTAAAATTAATATTTTACTCACAAACTCAACCGAAGTCACTATAGCGGCTGGGCGGAGGAGGAAGGCTGTCCCGGCTCACCTGACAATTTTATTACAATTATTTAATACATTTTACTTAATACAAAGTGAGAAAATACCAAAGATGTCCTAAGGCGTGCTGAAAATCCGACAGAGTCTCCCCTATACCTAGGACCTATCCAACCTGCAAAAGGGTTTAAAACGCATTTTTATATCCACAAACCATACACTCACAACTCAATCACATCACACAGCCCCTCCTGAGCCTATTCAAACAGTCATCAATCACAATATGTAAAATTCAGTTTAGTCCTTATAATTGATCCTTTTGCAAAAACTATCCAAACAAGTTCTAAAAATTCTAAAACTTTGCCCTGCGGTCCTTAGCAATATTACTAAACTAATGCAAAAAGAATTATAATTTTTCTAAGCTACCACAGATATTTTATGGATTTTTAATCCAATTCAAGCACTAGATAATTAAGAAAAAGTAAGGTTCGGGTTTACTTATGCTGATTCCGACCCCAGGGACGGGCTCGGGATGTCTGACAACGGTGGAGTAGCTAAAATCTCGATCAAATTTCAAGACTTTTTCGGTAACCATTGAATTTTCGTGAATTGAAGGTACCTACATGAAACCCATAACACGGGAGTTAGTATATAATTTTTACGAAATTTTTTAAGCTCATTTATTGCTCGAAAAAAATACTACGAAGTTTCGTGGGACCCACAGAAAAACGATGTCGGAAAATTTTGAAATTTATATTGCCGTGAAGCTCTCGACGAGTAGAGCACTACGGTACTCTCAGTTTTCTTGTGAGATTAACGGTTTGCGAGAAATTTAGCCCAAAAGTTGAAATGGGCTAAAATTTCCCGGACAAAAATTGGACAAACCGCTTGATGGATTTTGGTGTTCTTGGTGTCTATGGAAAGCTCTCGAGGTGTAGAAGAGTTTTGACACAAGACCCGATCCGATCGGTGGCTGAATTGGTCGGATTTTGGCCGGGAAGGTGAAGCGACGCGCACACGTAAGGGGAACTTCGCGCGTCGTTTCTGGCCGCCTGGAGCGTCGGCCGGCAGCCAGGAGGGACTGGGGCAGCGCCCCTGCGAGTGGGGAGGGCTGGGGTGGCGACGGTGCTACGAGGGGAGGTGAGAGGAGAGAAAAAATGGGAGAGAGAGAGAGGAGACGTCGAGCGCGCGCAAGAGATGAGGAAGAAGAAAAAGAAAAGGCCGGTCCGATTCGATCAGTCCGATTCAGGATATAAAATTTTGAATTTTTACTCTGCCTTAGGATAAAAAACGAGGCCCAAAAATTCTAAAAAAAATTCTAGACAACTTAGAAAAATTCGTAGAGTCCAAATATATTTTTAGTTTTTCCACGTGGCCTTTAAATTAATTTTTAAAAATCATCAAAGTTTTATATTTTTCAGAAAATCAAACCTGATTTCTAAAATCCGAAAAATTTTAAATAATTTCCTAAAATTTAAATAAAATAAAATATTAATATTTACTCATAAAATAATAAATTTAAAAATTAGGGTTGTTATATTTCTGTTTAAACTGAAAAATCGAGTCGAATCGAATCAATTCGGTTCAATCGGTTTGATTCGATTATTTTCATAAAAAATCGAAAAAATTGAACCAAACCGAAATTACTAATATATATATATATATATATCAAGGAAACCCTATGATTTTTGAGTTTTGATTTCTAAATTTTTTTTTTATGCTTTTGTTATTGAGATTTAATGTTGAAAATATGAAATTTGACAAAATTTGATCTTATCGATATAAAATCGAACCGAACCAATATTTATCAGTTTAGTTCGGTTCACTTTTCTCTTAATAATCAGTTTGATTCAATTTTTAAAATTTTTTATTTTCTGTTTTTGATTTTATAGGTTCGGTTCAGTTCGAAACCGAACCGATCATTTGCACTCCCCTACTTTTGGAGGCAAAATGCCTTTATTCATTTTTAAAGTTATGCCAAATAGTCACTTTAAACCTTTAAAAATGTTTTCACTTAAGCCTGAAAGCATTTTGGAGTCCAATTAAACTCCTTAAATATTTAAAATAATGTATTTAACTCAAATTAATTGAGATTCACAGCGTGTAGATGAACAAGGCTTCACATAAGCAAGTGTCCAATTCACTTTACCTGACGCGTTACTATTCTTCTTCATCCACTCTGCCACCGTCTCGCAGTCCACCGGACTATGAGCCTCATCCATCGTACGATTCCAGCAAAGTTCATGCAAACAATCACATAACACATCCATGTTTTTACAATTCCCAAAGAGAATTCCACTCCATTCTCGCATCTAGGACCTGGGCACCATTTGATTCTCCTTTTCCCACACTCTTTGACGAGGAATCAAAGAAGGAACCTCGCATACCTCGCCTTATATTGCTTTGGCAACTCCTTGGAAGAATTGATCCAGTCTTTATCAACAACAACTCTTTATCAACAACAACTCGACAAGATGGATTAGGGCATCTTAGGATCAAGCAACAAGCACCACCATCAATACTTTTAAATATTTCAACCAACAAGGATTATAGAAAGGATGACACAAGTAGCAGTAGAAAATCTCAACGAGAATGGTGTTAATAACAAATATGGCAAGTTTTCTAATCTCACAAGAAGTAAAAACGATCCTATCAAGCTAGCGGATTTACTTACCTCCTCTTCATTAGCAAATGAGTTATCGAGGGCTTTGTTACGTACCTCCTCCAGCTAGTCATTAACAGGGTTATGAAAATCAGACCGAATCGACTGATCGAACTGATTTAACTAGACACCAAAACTTGGTTTGATTCGATTTAATCTATAGTATATTAATACAAAATATTATATCCGATTTAATCTATAGTATATTAATACGAAATTATACTATAGTATATTAATACAAAATAATTAAAAATGAGAAATGAAAATTTAAATAATTAATAGTGTCAATAATTTATTTTTATTAGTATGTTAAATTGAATTATTAAATTATTTTTTATGTACAATATAAAGTACATAATTTTTTTATACTTGCTATATAATTTTAATATATTAATATTTATTTTTCATTGGTGTGAATAAATTTATTATTATAAAATTTTAATTTTAAATATTTCTTTATTATAAATAATTTGATATTATTAACTAAAATTTTAAATGATTTAAAAAAAAATATTTACACATATAAAACTTAATTAAACTTATTTTAATAATTATTTATAAAATATATAAAAGTATCAATTATAAAATATCCTTATTATTAATTTTATAATACATATTTAAAAATATATCGGTTAAATTCGGATTTTACTCCAATTGAATTTTAAACTCTTAACCAAGGATTGGGTCCATTCTAAAAACATTGGTCATCAACAATTTTAAGGATGTAGTCATTGTCGTCGGAACTAATGTCAAAATCATCATTGGCATTATAGAGATCATCATGGCCATTGTCATAGAAATTATAGTTCATGAGCTCATCATCAACGGAAACCATGGCTAAAAGCTAGAAGAAAGCTTAAAAAATCTAATCTAACTTTTAGGAATATGGCAAATAGTTGGGAGAAAATAGAACACATGAGTGAGTCATGTGATCATATAACTCACTTTGGTTCAATATTAGCTAATCTTGTCAATTTTAGAATTAAATGCAACGTTTTAAATAATTGATGGGCTTAGTTGGATCTCAAAATATTTTAAGTACTTGAGTAACTATTGGACATCTTCAGGCCAAAAGGTCTAAGCTAATAACTGTTTAAACTTAAGTAAAAAGTCGATTCGACTTTAATAGAGTCAATTGAATCTATGATTTCCTAATTTCAATTCAAATTAACTCAATAATATAGGTGTGGCATGAGAACATGAAATGAACTATTTGAGAGTCCCAAAGTCAATCTTCTTCTTTATTGTCATTTGTGAGTAGGACACCTATGTTGAAAGTAGTCGCACAACAATGTCCTATCATCCCTCAAACTCTTAGGCAATCCCTAAATCATGATAGTAAATATCATAGTAGAATTTGCACTACGGTCACTCAAATTCTCATTCTTATCCTTAAATCTAGTTATTTAGAGCCTTTCTTCAAGGACAAATATATTAAAATATACTGATACAACAATAATAATAATAATAAATGGAAATTGAATCCATAGATAACTTAAATCTTTTTCAATATGATTTATTATCGTCTTAGATAATTGATCATAACATTAACAACTTTTATAAGGAGAGAAAGAAAGATCTCCATATAGTATCCATTGATTTAGAAAATGCATATGGAGTATCGAGGTAAATTTGTTGGCAAGTGCTAGAGAACAAAGAAGTCAATCTCATATCTATAAAGGTCATTAAAGAGATGTATGAAGAGTCAATTACAAGTTTAAGAATAGTGAAACGGGTATGGACAAATTTTCCACAACCATGGGTTTACATTGTGAATTAGCTTTGAGTCCATACTTATTTGCCTTAGCTATAAATGAGTTAATCAGTCATATTTAGATAATATCTTACAGTACATATTATATACAGATAATATTGTCTTTGGAGATAAAATTAGTGAATAAGTTAATCAAAAGTTGAAGTTTTAGATAAGAATGCTCGAGAGCAAGGATTTTAAGTAGAAGTAAAATGGAATATATGTATTGCGAGTTTAACTCTCATAGAAGGAATGGAGGGAAGGTTCAATTAGCTGGAGTTTTGTGTCAAAACACAACCAATTCAAATATTTATGTTTTATTATCCAAAAGAATAAAGTAATAGATAATGATGCAACTCATAGAATCAAAACAGGATGAATGAAATGGAGGAATATGATGAGTGTGTTATGTGACTATAAGATCCTTGACAAAGTAAAAGATAAGTTCTATAGAACTTTTATTAGGCCAACTTTGTTATATGGGAGTGGAAATTGGGCATCTAAGGTCTATAAAATGAGTGTGGTAGAGGTGCAAATGTGAAGATGGATGTTTAGTATTATGATAATGTATAAGATTATGAATGACAGTATTCAACAACATAGAAAATGCTCTAAAATGGAAATGCGACAAATTAGTAGTGAAATGAGTGAGTAGGAAAAGGGGAGACCTAAAATAATATGGAAGGAAGTAGTATCAAAATATTTATAATTTTTAAATATTGATGCAGAGTTATATCAAACAAAGCTGAATGGCGAAAAAGGATTCAAATAGTCTAACTTAAATACTTTAGAATTAAGACATAGTTGTAGTTAGAATTGCTCATCAATGTACAAGTGTGCAACAATCTCAACATTGAGATTCAAGGAAAGAAGAATACAAATTGACAAAATTTGCAATGGCAATAAAACTTCCACTTTCAATTATGAGAAATTGGATGGTGTTAACTCCAAATGACTGGCAATCTCTTCCCTGTAGTCTGCATATCTTCATTTAACGGAGGAATATATAAAAAATCCATGTAGTTCTTCCTCCTTGTGAATGGGGCTTTAAGAAAAACATTTTCGGAATAATTAAATAAAAAATAAAAGTTATATCTGAGCTTTGGATGAAATGAGATGAACGAGTAGTGTCTTGTTTGAACAATCACTGAAAATTTCATTGCAAATGAATTTGAACAAAACCTTAGTTGTATGTACAAATAAGCAAGGAGGGAATAGCTTGAAGACCTATATATTTAATTCATAATTTAGGTGGCTAAGCCTAAGCCCCTTACTTAGCTTGCTATTTTATGTGCTGATAAATATGCCCATTTTCAATATTTAATAGAATGATTTCATCCTTAAAAGTAAAAAAGAATGGTGAAGACATTTTTCATATCATGTGGTAAGTTTTTTCTTAAAATTGTCACGTGATGCAATAAAAGTTTTATTTGTTTATTATTAATTATTACTTTTTCCTTAAATATTATTATATTAATATTTCAATTTTTATTTAATTATCTAAGTTATATTTAAGATTAACACATATATAGTAACTTATATAATTAATTAATAAGTAAAAATAATAGTATTTGTTATAATATTTATTATTCAATAATAATAATAATAATAAATATTATTATTATTATTTAAAATAAAAGAATAATTTAGTTTAAACTTAGCTTGTTAATTATTAATTATTACAATTTTCTTTAATAATATCATTATATTAGTGTTTAATTTTTTTTCTTTAATAATTTAAGTCATATTTAAGACTAATACATATTGTAACATATATAATTAATTAATAAAAAAGTAATTATCTGTCACATGGCACAAAAAGAGCTTGATTTACTTGTTATTATTTATTACTTTTTTCTTAAATGTTATTATATTAATATTTCAATTTTTATAAGTTATATTTAAGATTAACACATATTGGAACATATGTAATTAATTAATAAAAAAATAATTGTATTTGTCATAATATTGATTAAACAACAACAATAATAAATTATTATTGTAACACCCTTAATTTTTAAATTTATTATTTTTGGGTAAATATTGATATTTTTATTTTATTTGAATTTTAGGAAATTATTTGAAATTTTTCGGATTTTAGAAATCGGATTCGATTTTCCAAAAATAAAAATTTGATGATTTTTAAAAATTAATTTAAAGACCACGTGGTAAAACTAAAAATATATTTGGAGTCTACGAAATTTTTCTGAGTTTTCTAGAATTTTTTTAGAATTTTTGAGCCTTGTTTTCGGTCCCAAGGCAGAGTAAAAAATTTAAAATTTTATATCCTGAATCGAACCGGCCAAATCGAACCGGACCGGATCGGACCGGCCGAATCGGGCCAGCTCCTTCTCCTTCTTCTTTTTCTTCCCGCGTCGCGCTGCCTCTCTCTCTTTCTCTCCCGTTTTCTCTCTCCTCTCACCTCCCCTCGCCGGCCAGCCGCCACTAGCCCTCCCCACCTCGCCGGCGCGCCACCCCAGCCTCCTTCCACTGCATGCCGTTGCCTGGAACGCCGGGAAACATCGCGCGAAGCGACGCGAAGCGCAGCTCGCCGCTTTGTTTTCCCGGACGAAATTCGGCAAATCCAGCCACCGATTAGGCCTGGTCTTGTGTCAAACACTATCTACACCTCGAGAGCTTTCCATAGACACTAAGAACACCAAAATCCATCGAGTGGTTTGTCCAATTTTTGTCCGGGAAGTTTTAGCCTATTTTGATTTTTGGGCTAGATTTCTCGCAAACTGTGAACCCCACAAGAAAACCGAGAGTACCAGAGCGCTTCACTCGTCAAGAGCTTCGCGGCAATATAAATTTTAAATTTTTCTGACACCGTTTTTCAATGGGTGTCACGGAACTTCGTAGTGTTTTTCTGAGCATTAAATGAGCTTAGAAAATTCTGTAAAATTTATGTACTAACCCTCGTGTTGTGAGCTTCGTGTAGGTATCTTCAATTCGCGAAAATTCGATAGTTGTCCAGATCTGTGAATTTTCGGCCAGACAGACTGGCTACCGAAAAAGTCTTAGAATCAGATCGAGATTTTGGCTACCCCACTATTGTCAGATGTCCCCGAAGTCGGAATCGGCATAGGTAAACCTGAACCTTGCTTTTTCATAATTTTCTAGTGCTTGAATTGGATTAAAATTTCATAAAATATTCGTGGTAGCTCAGAAAATTATGATTCTTTTTGCAATAGCCTAATAATATTGCTAAGGACCGCAGGGAAAAGTTTTAGAATTTTTAGAGCTTATTTGGGCAGTTTTTGCAAAAATGATCAATTATAAGGACTAAACTGTAAATTTATATATTATGATTGAGAACTGTTTGGATGGGCCCAGGAGGGACTGTGTGATGTGATTTAGTTGTGAGTATATGATTTGTGAATATAGAAGTACGTTTTGAGCCCTTTTGCAGGTTGGGTAGGTCCTAGGTATAGGGGAGACTCTGCCGGATTTTCGGCACGACTTAGGACGAATTTGGTCTTTTCTTAGTTTGTATTGAGTCAAATTTATTAAATGATTGTAATAAAATTGTCAGGTGAGCCGGGATAGCCTTCTTCCTTCGCCCAGCCATCATAGTGACCGCTGTCAAGTCTGTGAGTAAAATATTAATTTTAATTGTAATTTCACTATTATTATATGTTCAAGCATGCCCATGCATCACTTATATGTATATATCTATGTAGTTAAACTCTAGGCACGTTTTATGTTGCATTCACAACTGTTAAAGTGCCATGGATGTTGTTGTGGTAATTTGGAGCAATGTGCGTGCGTTGGCGTGCATGTGATGTGGTGTTGGCTATGGATAGTACGGGTAGACACGGCTTGAGATCTTCTCTGGGACCTAGTCCTTCAGGGTAGACACGACTTGAGTTCTTCACTGGAACCCTGATTTGGTTATTAAGTGGAAGTCCGAGCTGAGTTCTTCGCTGGCACAGGTTGGATTAAGAGAGCTGTAGGGGATCAGCTCCCATATATGTATTGTTTGACATTATCGGGTGTGTGAGTGCTCCAAATTACCTTTTTGCTGTTATGATGTGAAAATATTGCTGATGTTACATTTCACTCTATAGGGTGCATTAGTTTTAGATAGTTATAGAGATTATGGTTAAAATTGATATTTTACTCTCTGAGTCGAACGCTCACTCCTGTTCAATATTTTTCCAGGCCACAGGAGGATATTTTTGAGGTTAACCTGCTTTTCTCCCTCGTAGGTCATTTATTAATGCTTGTATAAACCTGTTAACTCTAGAATTTCCGCATGTGTTAGAAATAATTATTTAATTTGGGTCTGTAATATAAATTATTATTTTGGACCTGTAAACTTACTATTTTATGCATGTTGATGGACTGGATGAGAGAGCTGAGCTCCCATTTATTTTTATGACTTATGTGGAGGCGAGCTGAGCTCCCCAATTGATTACATATTGTGTTTACAGGTCGGGTGAGTCAAAAACTCCCCGTTAAAAGGTCCATTTTATGGCCGGACTCTGTCCGGTTAAATTCTTGAAATTGGGCCCAAATGGGCCTTAGAGTTGGGTTAAGGAATAGTTAGGCTTACTACGGGCCTCGGTGCCTTTAGGCTGGCCCAGGTCCTAGTGCCGGTCCGGCCCATAGGTTGGGTTGTGTCAAATGTGGTATCAGAGCTTAGGCTCCAGATTCATAGGGAAAAATTGTCTAAAGTGTTGGGAAGAGTCTACTAGGAGTCACATGCGAAAAATAGGGTCCACATTCGTCTTGCATTGTCATCTTTACTTCTAGTTTATGCTTCATATAATTGTGTGTAATATGAGTCTATAGAGCTGTGTAACATGCTGTTTTGAATATTGTGGGCTAATTCTGCTAAATTTCAAGAAAATGCGTAGAAGCAGGAGAGCTGCCACTACACCAAAACCAGATGTGCCTGACGAGGTGTCGGCACAAGATGAGGCACCTGCCCCAAGGAGGCGGGGTTGGAGGCCTAGAGCTGCTCAAGTAGAAGAGTAGCTGCCACCAGTTCAGGATCAGTCTTTTATAGCACAGGGTCCCATGGACCCAATGGCAACTACTCTAGCTGGTTTGTAGAGAACCATCGATATGATGGCACAGTATATGGTCCACCCTCCCCAACAGCAGCAATCCACCGCACCAAGAGAGGAACCGTATAAAAAAATATTTAATTTCAAGAAATTAGTGCCTGATACTTATGATGTGTCAGATGATGCCTATCGATTTTTAGATTCCTGCAGACAGGCAAGAACAGAGTTGCAATTGACTGATAGAAGACTTATAGAGTGTATACAGCATGTCATGGGGCCTATGCCTAGACAATGGATGAATGACTATATATTACCTCAGATGGAGGGTTTGTCGTGGACCCAGTTTGTAGAACTGTTTATCAACCGGTTTGTACTAGAAAGTTTTAGAGATTAAAAGCAGTGGGCCTTTGAGGCCTTAAGACAGAATGACAGGTCTGTACATGAAAATGCTCTGCACTTCGAATTGAGCGATTATGCCCCTACAAAGAAGAGCTATAGAAACTATGAAGTTGAAGAGATTCCTAAAGGGGCTTGACAGGAGGTATGCAAACTTGGCCATGATGTCTGATCAGTCTTTTGATGTGGTAGTTGATCGAGCCGGACAGATTGAGATTAGCTACACTGGAGATGACAGTGGAAGAGCAAAGAAAAATAGAGTAGAGGGTTCTTCAAGTGTTTCCCACATGGGTACTACGGATAGTGGTGGCCAAACTAATTACAGAGGAAGAAGCAGGAATAAGAGGAGTGGATTTAGACACAAATCTCGAGGATTCAGACCAGGGTACGGATCCAGCAGTGGTCACAGTTCAGGATACAACAGTTCTGGGTCTGGTTCAGGATTCTCCTTAGCACCTTGCACACAGTGTGGAAAGGGACATTCAGGACCTTGTCTGATGAGTTCAGGAGTATGTTTCAGGTGTGGCTAACCAAGTCACTTTGCTAGAGAATGCCCCATGTTCAGCGAGCCACAGATGGGGTCACAGGGTTCTGTTGCAAATGTTCCTCGTCAGTTGTATCCTGGTGCTTCCAGCATGGCAGGCAGTCAGTTCAGTGGCCAACAGGGCTGAGGACAAGGGGGACGTGGATTTGGAGGCAGATCAGGAGGTAGAAGTCAGTATCAGGGTTCTGTAACGTAGGGTAGGGGTCAAGCTCGGGTTTTCACCCTGACCCACCAGGATGCTCAGGCTTCCAATGCAGTTGTGGCAGGTATTCTTCTGGTCTGTTCCTATGAGGCTCGTGTTTTAATAGATTCGAGTGCTACGCACTCATTTGTCTCCCCTGTGTTTGCCATGAGATTGGGTAGAAACCCTACAACTTTAGAAAGCCCTTTATCTGTAGCTACCCCACTTAGTGACAACATAGATGTAGACATGGTTTTTCCCGGTAGCCCAGTAGTAGTGGATGGAAAGATCCTCCCAGCAGACTTGGTTCCTCTACCAGTAATGGATTTCGATGTAATTTTGGGGATGAATTGGTTGGCAACTCATTATGCCACTTTAGACTGTAGGAACAAAAAGGTGTATTTCCACATACCTGGTGTGGAAGAGTTTAGCTTTGATAGTGACAAGAGCGTGGCTCCATATAATTTGGTGTTAGTAATTAGTACTAGAAAAATGTTGAGGCATGGATGTGAAGGGTATTTGGCATTGGTAAGAGATACATTTGTAGAAGGTGTCAACATGGAAAATGTTCTTGTTGTTAGAGAATTCATGGATGTCTTCCCTGAGGAGCTTCCAGGGTTGCCACCAGGAAGGGAAATAGAGTTTTGCATTGATGTTGTGCCGGGTACAAACCCCATATCAATGCCGCCTTACAGGATGGCACCAGCAGAATTGAAAGAGTTAAAGGAGCAACTATAGGAGCTTTTGGACAAGGGTTTTATACGTCCGAGCACTTCACCCTAGGGTGCTCCTGTTCTATTTGTGAGAAAGAAAGATGGGTCATTGAGGTTGTGTATTGACTATAGACAGCTGAACAAGGTGACTGTGAAGAACAAGTATCCACTTCCTCGGATCGATGATCTGTTTGATCAGCTCCAAGGGGCTAGATTCTTTTCCAAGATAGACCTGCGATCAGGCTATCATCAGTTGAGAATCAGGAATGAGGATGTGTCCAAAACAAAGATTCGTGACAAGATATGGTCATTATGAGTTCTTGGTGATGTCTTTTGGACTCACTAATGCACCAAAGACCTTCATGGACACGATGAGCAGGTGTTCGTGCCATTCCTAGACCGTTTTGTCATCGTATTCATAGATGACATTTTGGTATACTCTCAGACCGAGGAAGAACACGTGTGGCACTTGAGGATGATGTTGCAGACTGTTAACATCATATTTTGGCCGATCCCTGAAATCAATAAACTTTAAAGCCGATCCCCAACACATAGTCTCCCTTTACCAACTAACCATATTTCCGATCTCTGCTCAAAAGGAATTTAATCAATATTAAGTCCCCATATCATTTAAAGCCTCACCGAGCTCTCAAACCAATGGTCAAGTCCCCTGATCAGTCAATTATATTTCCGATCTTTCTTGTCAAACAGATTGAACCAACATTAGGCCTTCGTGCCACTAGTCTTATTGTCGATCTCTCATTTAAAAGTTTGGGAATAATAAAGTTAAGGTTTCGATCTGGTTTAATGACGATCCCGATCTTAAGTGTTCAAGTCAAATTTCCAATTTTAATCAAGTCCCGTTTAGCGTTGGTTCTCAGCCGATCTCATGCTTATTGTGTTTTCCGACCTCTTACACTTAGATTAATAATCACTTTTAGTTGTTGTTCTAATATGCTCAGACAATCAAGTGCTTATGCAATTTAGAGACTTTCCAATCATTGAACAAAAAGGGAACTTTCATTTCATTTCAAGATTATACAAGTCATTCGGCTGGAGGATCACCCCCAGCCTGATCTACATTTTGTTCGCTTCCTCTCTCACCCTCAGCCTCCTCCTCACTATCCTCACCTTCGTCCTAGGGAGCCAGATCTACCATCCAAGAGAAGTCCTCCTCGGGATATCGCTTTCTGAGCTCGGCTAAGAGATCCCTATGAGCGTTCACATAAGCGCCGGCCTCCCTTGTCACCGCCTTTTCTTCTTTTGCTTTGAGCTCCTCAGTAAGGTGGGCAACTTCACCAGCTCGGAGCGCCTGAACTTCTTCAAGAGTATGAGATCGCTCGGCCAGAACTTGAGCTTGCTCGGCCAGCTTATCCTCGTAGAACTTCATTCGCCCCTTAATTTCAGATATGTAGTTCTGAGTGGATGAAAGTTGGGATCGGAGGGAAGCCACTTCGTGACCCATATTCTCCACCTCCTTACTCAGACGGTGAGCCTTCTCGGGGATAATGTGCTGGTTCACCCAACTCTCCACGTTCAGGCTCATTGTCCGGGTCAGGATGTCATCAAGATTGTTCGGGGATAACCTATCCCGATCCTCTTGAAGGCAGATCGAGGCCCCCAGGACCTTGGCTAAGCCCGAATTTTCCCGAACAGT
The DNA here is from genome assembly GCF_030052815.1 of Hevea brasiliensis. NCBI lineage: Eukaryota > Viridiplantae > Streptophyta > Magnoliopsida > Malpighiales > Euphorbiaceae > Hevea > Hevea brasiliensis. Next base: position 100,421,698 of record NC_079502.1, on the reverse strand, counting down.
CCGGTTCTTCTCCAGCGAGTGGATCAGAACTTGAGCGCCACGGGAAAGGGTCCTTATAGGAGGTTGGGAAGGACCCCCTTCCGCAGTCGAAGCGACTGGAGGAGGTGGAGGCGGCTCTTCTTGGCGAGGAGGAGACCGGACCACTTCTATGACCGGCCGTCCCGAGGGTTGAGACGAGCCTCCTTGCATCTCTTCGGGATCATGACTGGGCGTTTGAAGCAGCTCGGAACGCTTCATCTCCCACACTTTCCTGGAGACCTCCCTCTTCCGCTTTCGGGTCTCCTTGGAAGCCTCGCCGCTTGCCATACCTGCACAAAGAAGAGGTCAGTGAGATCGCTAAGACCCAAAGATCAGAGATATAGAAAATACCGATGCCGAGGTCAGAGAGCTAAAGCCCGCGATCTTCGCCAGTAATCAACTCCATTGTCCAATGATTCAGTTCAGCTGTCACTGCATCCAAACAAGTGAACTTCTCTCTGGCCACCTAATCTTTCAGTTCCATCACCATCAGGCCTTCTTCCCTATTCAGGGTGATCCGCTTCGGAAGCAAGGGACCCTGGTGCAGCCAGCTGCGAGGGAAACCCTCAAAGCCGTTCGGAATTTTGCTCCTCAGAATAAAGAAGCGATTCTTCCAATTCTTCAGGGAGGAGGGCAGATCGGTAAAGAGCCCACAATGTGGCTTCGCCTGGAAGAACCAATACTCGTCGTCCTTTTGACGAGTTAACCTATGTAGTTCGACGAATACCTTAGCTGTAGGACTGAGTCCCTTAGCTCGACAGAGCCCTCTGAAGGCTACTAGGATTCGCCACGAGTTCGGGTGAACTTGGGCAATGCACACTTGGTGAAATTTTAAAACTTCCTTGAAGAAGTTGTCAAGAGAGAACCGCAGCCCGGCTTTTAATTGTTCTTCATATACCATGATCATATCGTTCTCCTCGAAGAAATGATAGGCACGAAGATCACCGTGACACTTAATCAGCTCGTATGAATCAGGCCGGATGTTGTACTCCTGGCTGAACGACTGCAGGTCGGTTTCTTACAGGATTGATGGCAGCTCGTCCATGGGAAGGTTTTCTCTCCCTGAAGAATGTACATGCCTTGATGGTGCTGCTTGCCCCGGAGCTGGAACAGAGACCCTGGGAGGTTCAGGTCGCACGCTTGGTCCGACCACCTCCACTTCATCAGACGACCACGAGATTTGAATGGAAGGGGGGCTTGCCGCTCTCTGACCCTCGGCGCCGCTCATTTTCAAAGGAAATAGAGAATTTAAACTAAAAGGAGGATCAAAACCCTTACAGGAGCTTGATCAGTGTCAGAAGAACTTGAAAAATTGAAAGAATTTTGGAATCGCTCGCGGGATGCTGAAAATGACATAAGAGAGCAACTGGCTGGCCCATCCCCTATTTATACCCGTCTGAGCATTTAATGCTCACAGTGTTCCAGGCGGTGCATCGGTTAGCGGGATTCGCCAGCTTTTCTGACACGTCTCACGAATATTCCAGAAATTCCATAATAAAAGGGATCGGCTAGTTACAGATCGGTGAATTAAGGCGGATCAGTTAAGGGTTGTTCAGTTAGGAACCAGATCGGATAAACACATCAGAGATCGGAAAATAATCAATGCAATAATAATAAAAATGATAGTTGTCAAAATAAAATTTTATTTCTGAAAAGGTCGGATTACATCATTTGGGCGATCTCTAGAGATCGGATTACATTGAAAGTCAAATTACATCATTTGGGCGATCTCTAGAGATCGGCAGTACATCCCATCTAATAAAGACCTATGTCAAAGCCTAGTCTCGTGGCTGAATCAAAAGATGTGGACAGATGTACAGCTCAGATGGGGGGATTATGACTCTCATGAAGATGAGAGAGGTCGTCATCAATGTTATTGCTCGGAACTGAGTCACTATCGGGACACCCAATGTAGTGAGAAGCCAAATGAATTTCAAGGGGCAGTCACCAATGTTAAGGGGAATATTAGCAGTCTTCTCGCCCGAAATCAGTCCGCCGATTATATCGGTCGAATGATTCGAGATCGACACGATCGAAGTCCTCGATCCAGGTCGACAAATTAGTCTGGTTCTCCCACTATCATCAAATGAGGTTATAATAATTTTCCGATCATCGGGATCGTAAATTTTTAGTCGAGGAATGAAAAGGACAATCGGAAAAAGATCAAAGGCCACTATCATGGCCCGGACTATTGCCGGAGCAGTTAGAACAGGAAATGTGAGAAGGAAAAGGAGAAAATCAAATGCGGAGGGCTTTCCTGTTTAAGGTATATATATAGGGAAAATCTGAGCATTTATTGCGAGCAGAAAATGAAGCAGATGCCTCGAAAATCAAAGGAATAAATGCTTTGACTGAACCGGACCGGATGAAGGAGAAGATCGGAGTTGGAGAGGTTGGAAGAGGGGAGCCCGGCATGAGAGAGCGGAAAAGGATCGTGTTAGAAAGATCGGAAAGGAGCGGAGGTCAGAAAACAAAGGGAATAAGACAACTTCCGCTAACTATCGTCATAATCAGAGCCGAGGTAGTTAAAGCGTTGCAGACGAAATCTCCACCGCACGCCCCAGAATCGCCCGCATTACTGACATGTGCCAGAGTATGTCATGATAGTGCTGTACATCCCAATCTTCACCGTTGATCTTACTTTTAAGGACAAGCCCGAAGCCCTTGGATTAAAGAAGAAGACGACAAGACCAGCACCTTTCACGCCCAGCCCTCGGATCGCCCTTGACGATAAAATTTTGGGCCGTCAGATTAGAAGAGAGAAAGGACAAAAATTCTAAAAGGGATCTCAGCCGGTCGTTGTGATTCTCTTTAATTCCCGAGCCTCAGATCATGTCCTTTAAAATCCTAACCCTCCATCTCCCTCAAAATAAATCCTGACCCTTCATGGGGAGCACCCGATTCCTATAAATACCTGCATGAAAACTGTTCAAGGAGGACAAAAAAAAGGGGTGGTGACTATAGCGGAAGAACTCTGAAACTTAATTCAGTTCGTTACTCTGTTATTTTTAAGCTTTCATAAGAAAAACTTTTGAAACCAGTTTTCTGAAGTGTTTTCTTGCAAAGGGATTTTTGAATACTGAAACTCTCCATTTTCAGTTCGTTCATTATCCTGTGACACTCTCACTTTCAGTTCTTAGTTATCTTTATTTCCACTCTTATTGTCCAAGCTCAACTTCATTCAAACTCGGTTATTATTTTGACCTGACCGCATTTTAGAGAAACATCCTTCATTTCAAGGCGAACCTTAGCCCTCAGGCTATCAGCCCGCAGTCCTATTACGTTTTGTGATTCTGTAGTTAGTTCAATAGATTCGGCTCCCTACAGGTGAGTGCTCATATCGCTGCTTTATCAAGTGCTCGTTTTGATTTTACGTATTTCCTTTGTTTTTTTTATGTATGTAATTTTCACCAAGTTTATATTTCGTTAAAAAATGCGGAGAAGGTTATTCTCGAGTTTATTTCTTTGTTAATCAGTCCATTCTTTTTGTTAATCTTTGTTACTTCTAAATGCAAGTGTTCTAATCTCGAGTAGCGTATAAGTGGTTGGATAAAATGTAGGTAACTGTATCTTGAGAGTCTCTTTAAAATAATAAAAGGTCTGAATAATAAGTCAGGAAAATAGTAAGGTCGAATCACTAGAATAACACAAAAGACGATTGGGCAAGACGTCACAAGGCGGAGTAAAACCGAACCTTAGATAAGCAAATGGGACAGATCGGGTATTACTTGCCAAAAGGTGCTATTAGGGCGACTACATAGGAGGTCGGTGAAATTCGGTCTGTACCCCCTGTTCGGTCATGGGGTACCAATGAGTTAAAAGAAGCCTCATTCGGGTCCCTGGTATTGTTGGATGCCAGAACCCTTAGTCTTAGGCTCTTATGATGCGTAGCTATAATCAGATTTTAAGAGGTCGGAAAAATCCTTATCCGACTCCCATTCAAATAAAGGAGATCGGAGGAGAGTTCTTATCCGATTCTCAACCAAAATTTTAGCAAATATTTAAAAGAGATCGGAGGAGAGTTCTTATCCGATTCTCAACTAAAATTTTAACAAATATTTAAAAGAGATCGGAGGAGAGTTCTTATCTGATTCTCAATCCACAATTTTAATAAATATTTAAAAGAGATCGGAGGAGAGTTCTTATCCGATTCTCAATCCAAAAAAAATTCTAATTTTAACCTAAAAGAGGTCGGAGGAGAGTTCTTATCCGATTCTCAACCAAAATTTTAGCAAATATTTAAAAAAGATCGAAGGAGAGTTCTTATTCGATTCTCAACCAAAATTTTAACAAATATTTAAAGGAGATCGGAGGAGAGTTCTTATCCGATTCTCAATCCAAAATTTTAATAAATATTTAAAAGAGATCGGAGGAGAGTTCTTATCCGATTCTCAATCCAAAAAAATTCTATTTTTAACCTAAAAGAGATCGTAGGAGAGTTCTTATCCTATCTCCAATCGAAATTTTAATCTAAAAGAGATCGGAGGAGAGTTCTTATCCGATTCTCAAATCGAATTCTAACAAATATGCAAAATAACCCCTTAAACAAAATTGATACGCTACAGTAACTCACTAAGGGTTGTCTCATTTATTTATGTATCTGGGAAACCCGAATTAGTGAAAAATCAAATATTCCCTTTTACCAAGAGGATTAACATCTCCGTTCGAACCTCCTAACTATTAATTTTAGTGTATAAAGAACTTGAAGTTAAATCTGCTTACCCTCATTAAGGGACGAGGTGGGGTGCCTAACACCTTCCCCACCCGTTTACGGACCCCGAACTTAGAATCTCTGTTTTTGAAGTGGTTTCATTCTAATTCATTTTCACAAATGGTTTTCTTTAATTTCCCTCAAAATTAAAGTGGCGACTCCTCACTCTTTCCCACTTCGGTGAGGGTTCGTCCAGGCGACCGCAAAACACCTTGCGACAGCTTGGCGACTCCACTAGGGAAGGTATCGATTTTCCTTCAACCCCAGCCCAGAGGTCCAAAAGCAGATTTAATTTTATGTTCCAATAAACTAGAATTATATTTAGATAGGTTCAATTTACGAAATTCGAAAACCTTAGTCTATTGATGTTTGTTATTTCTACTAACCGCTTTGTTTATTTTTGTTTTATATCCTACAGCATTCTCCGTCTAAAAAGAAAAAATAAAAATGCCCCTATATTGGGAAGAGGTAAAGGTGTCCCTTCACACACTGAACACTCACGTAATGTCCTCACACACTTCAGCCCTATACCCGGGCTTTCTTACCCTTTTAGGAAAATAGGAGGGAGTCATGTAGCGGTACCCGTGGGTTTTACCCCGTTAGTATCCGTGAAGGCTTCTGCTCAAATTGAAACTAGATTTGTTCACTGTGATACCCGTGGAACTTTCCCAACAGTATCATGGGGGATAGAATGGGGCTCTACTGTTTACAGTAGGGGCAATTTGGGAACTTGTGGCTTTTAGAAAATTAGACCTTGAGCTAAACTATCACGATAGCTGGAAGTCGTAGCAAGTTACCTTATAAGATAGAACTATCCAATTAGGTAGCACCTAGCCGGTACTAGGACTCTCCTTATTTTAAGACAAAAGGGGCATACTTACTCTTACCCTATTCTGTTTGTTTTATTTTGTTCTTATTTTTGAGGGTAATCTTGAATCATACTGTTAAGAAAACCTACACTCTTTCCTACTTTGATAAATGTGTAGGTGTCACTCTGCCAATAGTATAATTCAAAATTACCTAAATTTACCCTGCTAACAAGTCTTTCCTGCAGGCATCACCAAAATAAGGTGTGTAAAAGGATAAGCATCAGTTTTAATATGGTATCCTCGAGTCAGTCGGCAGAAGAAGTTCTTAAACCAGAACAGAATGCTAAACCATTGTTGAACCTATGAGGCGGTTTGGGCCATGGTTTAGCAAAATTGTGAATGAATAGTATAACTCCCGTAGGAACCCCTTCGCTAGGGTTATGCGAAAAATTGGATGTGCCATATGGACAGATATCATAGATGCGCATTCAATCCAGTCATTCACAGTCAGACTATCAAACGATGCCATGATAAAATTGATGCAATCATCCTTCTGCAGATTTCATTTTGGCTCCCAAATGCCACTGTATCCTTTGTCCAAACCAGGACCTTTAGTTTTTTTTTACGAAACTCAAAATTCATTAAAAACTTTTTTTACTTCCTTATAAAAAATCAACATTGCTTCAAACAAAGCAAGTCTGACCAGGCACACAGTTCAAACCAAATGAGTGTACTTAACAAGATCATGAACAAAGAAGATAATGGAAGACCTGGAATAAGTCTAGAACCTACAAGGACAGGTTTCCGAATTGAAAGACCAAGTCTCGGAGGTCATGAGACTAATAAGGGAAATGTCCCATAATAAGCCTGCTTCAGACCCTAACTTACCACTACCTCCCCCGCCTCCCACAACGGTTGATTCTCACTATGCTTCAACCTCTTTCACTTTCCAGCCATCGATCCCGGATCCGACAATCACTGTCAATCCGGCCCCACTGATTAATGAACCACCTTTCTCCTATTATCCGGCTATCTCAAATGTCGAACCATCCCCTTCAGTCCTGATCCCTCCAATTCATTCCGCCCCTCATTTCCTAACTGGGGGAGTACCTCTTGCAGTAGGAGGGGAAAATAAGACAAGAGAAAATGAGAAGCTGTCCGCTCTGAAAGAGAGATTGAGAGCTATAGAGGGGCTGAACATGTATGGTTCAGTCGATGTGGCGTCACTTAGATTGGTTCCTGATGTGGTGGTGCCACCCAAGTTCAAAGTCCCGGACTTCGACAAGTACACCGGGAACTCAGACCCCCGCATTCACCTGGCCACCTACATTGCTAAAATGTCTGCTTGTAAGACGCAGCGGACTTCTAGTTCACTTCTTCCATGAGAGCCTCTCTGGGGTAGCCCTGAGATGGTGCATTCAGTTGGACAGGAGCAAACTGCGCTCCTGGAAAGATTTGGCAGATGCTTTCCTGAAGCAGTATAAATTTAACTGCGATGTGGCCCCCACAAGGAGAGATCTCCAAAACCTAGTACAGAAAGATAGGGAAAGCTTCAAGGAATATGCCCAAAGATGGAGGGAGAAGGCTGTAGAAGTATATCGCCCAGTGACTGACAATGAACTATGCTCTTTGTTCATAGAGACGTTGAAGGCTCCTTATTTCAATCTGATGATTGGAAATACCTCCAACAGCTTCTCGGATATTATCCAAACTGGTGAGAGGATAGAAGCTAATTTAAGGATGGGACGATTGCAGGAGTCGACTGAGAATCCTACGAAGAAAACTGTCGGTTTCAGCAAGAAGAAAGAGGGTGATGTGCATTCCATCACCCGTCAGAACTGTCACACCTTACCCCTCTGTAAGGCATAACATGATCCCGTAGAATACCTAATGAACTACCGAACTTCACCTACCGATAACTCATTAAGTACCCTACAAGGGATTTTAAAACAATTTTCTTATCTTTGACAAGTGGTGAGCATTTCTAATAAGTATTTAAAACATTTAGTTGAAATTAAAACTAATTAATATTTTTGGCCATTTTAGTTTTCCGCAAATCTTATAAAAATTTTGACAGAGTTTCCTCTGTATTTTGAGAAAATCGTTCTTCAAATACCTGAAATAAAAGCACTTCCAATAATTATCTAACCACTGCTTCAAATTCATACTCAATCTCAACCAATTTCTCAAAATTCACAAGTTCAAAAATTCTCAAAATACTGTCCATCAATATCATTTATTCATATTCCATTCAAGATAAACAATTTATATATTCATCATACTAAAATTTACATTCAAAAAGTCCAAATTAAAATTTATTACAACTTTTATACAAACTTTGTACAAGCTGCTCAAGACCCATGTACATGTCCATATATTTATGTGCAATATATACATTAAAAGAAATATTTACAGTTAGGGTATAAATTATACCCGAAAACTTTGGGGTGGTAGCTTCTCACACCTCAAGAATCTCATCTGCTCCTCTAGTCTCTGTATCTGCATGACAATAAAGCTATCATTGAGTACTAGGACTCGATGGTGCACAATATACTAAAATAATCTTTATGCAAAACTTAAAGCACATTCATTCAAAAATTTGGCTAAACATGAAAATTAAATACAATCATGCATTGTAAGATTTTACATGTAAACCAAGTTCATTTCAAAGTATCAAAACACATTTCATAAAACCCACAGTTAGATCATGCCATTCGAAACAAATAGAATCTCAATAGCCAGAGGCTAAAGAGAAATCACATGAATCTCAATAGCCAGAGGTTAAAGAGAAATCATATCACAAGGCTAGCTAGCTCAAATATATGGATATCCATTCACATCCTCTTCTACTGGCACACCTCAACACTTCTCCAGAGAAGGAATCAAAATTCGAAACTAATTACCCCCACTAGTCGTGCTAGTGAGGTGTTCAAATATATGGTCATGACACTGTGGTTTCAAAACTTATCTTAACAATTTGCTAAACATTGTCATTTCAAATATACACAATAACTTTCACAATTTAAATCAAACATCATAAAAATGCTATAATCCAATATTTCACATTATTCAAAACATTATGCAAAAGATGATTATAAAAGTATATGTTGTGCACAAACCTCAAACGAGTCGCCTGTTGGCCTTGACTCGACTCCTCGGGTTCTGTCCCGGTATTCTTTTCCACTGAAACACGAAATTTTCCAATGTTTCAGTACTAAAACTTAAAATAAATCCAAAATAAACTTAACTTCACATTTACCTAGCTCTAACGTGTTAAATTCGACGTTCTCGAAATTTTGTGTTTCGGGTTACTATTCACTGCACTATTCAAGTCAAATTATTGACTTTCTAAGGCTTAATGGGTATGGGAACTCCAACTTCACCCACATACCACATTTTGGTCACCAAACTTGTTGGTTTTGGTCATTTGTTTAAAGCTTAGGTCATTTTGGCAAAATTGCCAATTTTCGGTTTTGGTTCTCCGAAGTTGCACTGTTCCATTGGTCGATCTACTGTTGGAATTTGACAAAACTTCCTTCATAGAAAATGTTCCTTATTGTCTTAAATGTATTCTCATTTTTGGATCACCTCAATCGGAGTCTTGTAGCTCAAGTTATGGCCAAAATAAGTTTCGCTCACGTGTCTTGTTCATATTGAGATTTTGGTGCTGGCAGATTTTTGGTCCAACTTTGGTTAATAATTTGATCAAGTTAAGTTCATAATTTGGTCTCACTTTCTTCATATGAAATCTTTTACTATGTCTTAGGTTTCCATCGGTTCAAGAATCGCCTAAATCCGAGTTTTCTAGAGAGAGTTATAACCATCCAAACATTGCTGCTCAATGAAAATTCTGCAGAATCTCAGTACAGTAAATTTAACTTTGCTCAATGATTTGAATGAGTTAATGGCCTAATTTGGGTTGGTGTTCTTCATGAAAGTTTTAGGTCTATATCATATCTAATTTCTGGTAAAATTTCAGGTCAATTTGACCTACCTAGCTCAAGTTATGACTAAATGAACAGTAGTTACTGTTCATTTAGTCAGTTTGGTGCAGTGGCAGCCAGCAATCAATTCACTTTGGTCAATTGTTTCACCAAGTTTTGGTCAGTTTTTGGTCATGGTTCCTTCATGAAAATTGTGCTCTTTTATGTCTATTTTCATCTCCAATTGGTGGCATATCAATGGGACTTGTAAAATTTGAGTTTTGGTCCTTCAAAGTGGGTTTGGTCATGCTGCCAAAGAAGATGACCATTTACCTCCGAATTTAGTTTTCATTCCTATCATTCCTACACAAGTTATTTGGTCATAATTGACCATTATTTCACTTCACAATAGGTCCAACATGTCATTTATGCATTTCTCCAAATTTTGGTTCATAAACCCTAGCATTGAAACCCTAATCTCACTAACTCTTGCATTTAACTACTTCTAATGATTTTAATGTTAATCATTTAACTAAGTAAGGTTTCTAAACTCATTCAATTGCATCATATTCATGCAAACCATACTCCTCTCAAGCTGCCCCAAAATTCAGTTTGTTCTTCCCACATTTTTTTCATTTTAAGGTTATTTACAAGCTCTTAATGCCATATAAACACTAATTAAACAAAGAAAAATTAAGGCTTGTATTACCAACCTTGAGCAGAATTTTCTTCCTCCTTTTCTTCAAATTTTCCTTCTTTCTTTCTTGCTCAATCCTCTTCTCAAGTTGCCTAGATAAGCTTTAACTATGGTGGCTAATTTTTCTATGGTGAAATTAGGGATTTGATCAAGCTCAAAATGAGCTTTAATGGAGGTTTTGGGTGAGGGAGAGGGTGAGGGAGAGAGAGTCACGTTTTTTATGAAGAAGATGACTTTATTATATATATTTTTTTTCTTTTCTTTTCTTTTATGTCTTAGGAAGACCAAAATTCCCAAATTAATAAAATAAATCAATTAAGCCTTTATGACATCATGCATGATGTCATCACTTTGACTTTTCCATCTTCTTTCTTTTTTTTTTTTCTATTAGTTCTTTAATTTAATTCTCAATTCCAAAATTTTCTTTTCTCCGATTTTATTCGACAGTTAGGTCAGGAGTCAGCTCTAGGGGTAAATTTACCAAATCGCCTCGCACGGTTCATTCCGTTTGCAAATAATCCAATATTTCTTCCGCCTCGACCTAATTATTTGACCGACTTAACGCTTCTTTTTCGTGATTTTCTCTTTTCCATTTGTGTCCACAAGGGTCCTAAGGACCGCAGCTACTTTTTACGGTCGAAATTTGAGTTTAAAATGACTTCATCGTTCTCGAGGAGGTCACTCATCGCCGTGACTCTCTACTGTTTAACCTCTTATGTTCTGCTTTTTCTTATTTATAGTTAACTAATTAAACATTACTAATTATTTGTGTTTATGGCTTCTCATGTTGTCTTAAGTGTGGCCCTAATCCCATTAATTGTCCGGACCGACACCGGTTACCGGAACAGTGAAATCTACCAGGCTATGCAATGGGAGTGTTACAATTCTCCCCCCCTTAATTAAATTTCGTCTCGAAATTTTTACCTGGTATCAATCTACGAGCAGTGTGGGTGTTGTCTCCTTATGTCCTCCTCTCGTTCCCAAGTAGCTTCTTGGCCGAATGATGGTTCCACACTTTTATCAACGGTATCCGCTTATTCCGTGTCGCTTCACCTCATAAGTCAGAATCTTTATGGGTTCTTCTTCATATGTGAGGTCTGGATTCACTTCTATTTCTTCTACTGGTAGTACATGAGATGGGTCTGATCGGTACCTCCTCAACATGGACACATGGAAGACATTATGTATCTTCTCCAACTCTGGAGGTAGTGCCAACCGATATGCCAAAGGACCCACTCTTTCCAGAACCTCATATGGCCCGATAAAACGAGGACTTAGTTTCCCCTTTCGGCCAAATCTCATAATCCTCTTCCAAGGAGAAACCTTGAGGAAAACTTTCTCACCCACTGCATACTCAATATCCCTTCTCTTCAGATCAATGTAGGACTTCTGACGATCTGATGCAGCTTTAAGTCGATCTCTGATCACCCGGATTTTCTCTTCAGTCTGTTGAACAATTTCGGGTCCGATCATATTTCTTTCACCCACGTCATCCCAACACAACGGGGTTCTACATTTCCTGCCATACAAAGCTTCATATAGAGGCATTCCAATGCTTGATTGGTAGCTGTTGTTATAAGCAAACTCAATCAAAGGCAAGTGTGTATCCCAACTACCCTCAAACTCAATCACACAAGCCCGTAGCATATCCTCCAAGATCTGAATTACCCTCTCAGACTGGCCATCCGTGCGTGGATGGAATGCGATCTTGAAGTTCAATCTAGTTCCTAGGGCTCTCTGAAGACTACCCCAGAATCTAGAAGTGAACCTAGGATCTCTGTCTGATACAATAGATACTGGCACTCCATGCAGTCTTACAATCTCATCGATGTATAACTTGGCCAATCTTTCCAAACTATAGTCCATCCGGACTGGCAGAAAATGAGCAGATTTAGTCAGTCTGTCAACAATGACCCAAACTGCATCATGACTCTTTTGTGTCCTCGGAAGTCCCATCACAAAATCCATCGTTATTCTCTCCCATTTCCACTCTGGTGTCACACCCTACCCCTCTGTAAGGCATAACATGATCCCGTAGTATACCTAATGAATTACCAACTCCGTCTACTGATAATCCATTAAATACACTACAAGGGATTTTAAAAACTTTTCTTACTTCTTTTCGATGGTGAGCACTATTTACAGTGTGAAAGACTTTGGTGAATCAAGTGAAACAACTAACTCATTTGATTTATTTGGAATATCAGAAAATTTTGGCAAGGTGCCATTTGTATTTTGGACAAAGCAGTTCTTGAAAACACTGTAAAAAGCACTTCAATATATTTTCAAATCTCAACTCCAACATTTTTATCAACACAACACATTTCTCAAGTCAAATCCACAGTGATTTTCAAAGACTAAGATACAAAGATATAACACAATTTTTACAAGCCAAATAACTCATAATTATTTTACAACTTTACTGTACAACTTAAATTTACAACTGCTCAAAACCAAGAACAAAATATACATACAGTGAATATACATTCTGAGACAAAATGCCACATGTGGTATACTCACTATACCCAAAATCTCTCATTGGCGATACTAGCGACCTAGCTTTCGCCTGTCTGTCTCTCTACTTGCGATAGCAATAAAAAGCTATCGCTGAGACAATGTCTCAGTGGTGCACAACATTTACCAAATATAAATTTTAAATCACAATTCATAAATCATATCAATAGTGGATACTTAAAACCATAGTTAAATTCAGGACAATAAATGTCAACAAGAATTTAAACTCCATTTGTTAATATCACAATAATTTTCAATAAGTCAGATCATGGTTGAATTCAATAGACAGTATATGTCAATAAGAGTTTAAATCAATTTCACAATCTCACAATACATAATAACACAATTCGATCAAATAATCAAGAATACGTGTTGCCAATCTATAACACAATTTAGGCCATGACACAATTTTTGCATATTTGCAGTTTTTTACTCCACGACAATAGATGCTCACCCCAATAATCGAAATCAATGAGGGAGGAAGCTAGCTATATAATGAGAACTCATCCATACTCACCTCAGACTGGGAAGTCAAAGAGGGAGGAACATAATCATACTCACCCCAGACTAATAAGTCAAAGAGGGAGGAATAATCACACTCACCCCATTAATGGAGGAGGAACATAATATCTGTGTCATGCCAATTGTGAGTCAAAACAATTCCAAACATTTTATTCAAATGATCCGTAAGAATCCAATAAATTTCCAAAGTTATAATTTCATTCACAAAATGGCAACACAATTCGTAATTCACTTCAATTTCCACAAAAACCATTTACAGTGCTTTTCAATCAATAAGTATCCATCAAATACCATTCAAACAGTTTCTCACAGTTTCAAATCATTTACAATACTTTTCAAGCAATAAATATCCATTCAAGTACATTTCCACAATTTAAAACAATAATATACAAGTAGTCATAATTTATTTTAATTGAAAATAATTCAAAAGAAATAGTTGTTGTGCACAAACACAATTTAAAACAATAATATACAAATATTCAATATTTATTTCAATTGAAAAATTCAAAAGCAATAGCCGTTGTGCACAAACACAATTTAAATCAATAACATACAATTAATCATATGAAATCTTATTCAGAGTAAAATCAGTTGAAAACTAGTTGTGCACAAACCTCGATGTTGTCCCCGATCTGAACTCAGTGTTTCCTTCCCTTTTACTGAGTCTTTGGTCACAGAGAAACACAATTTGAAGTGTTTGATTACTAATTTAAAGCTCTCTATCGATGGTGTTTGGTAAATAATGCACTGAACTCAATTATTCACTTAATCACCTAATATACCGACCCTCGTTGCGTTTTAGGTAAATTAGGTTTTAGTGTCGTTAATATGTCACATTCGATAGGGTTTTAGGTTCGGTATGTTTTACCAAAGTCATTTCCTTGTTTAGTGCATTTTAATGCAAATTGCTGGATTCCGGGACACTGGTTTGACCTAACCGGACGATCTAGTTCCCTCGGTTTTCGAGTCTCGGTCGAAACTACAAACTTGTAGATCTAGGTCTTATTGCACGCGGGGCAAAATTTCAGGTCAATCCGAGTTAAGTAGACCAAGTTATGGTCATTATACTATTGCTGGTCAAATGGCATCAATTAGGTCATTTTTTTTGGTCAATTTGGTCAACTTTGGTTCGGCCAGTTTGTGGACCCGAACTTGTGCAAGCTTTTTGACTTGCTTCTGGTCATTTCTGGGTTTTGGTGTCTTCATAAGACTTGTAGGTATGGGTCTTAACTATTCATGGTTAAAATTTCAGGTCAATTGGACCTGTTTTGAGTGAGTTATGGCCTAAATACTCACTGCTGCCCAAATGGTCAGTTTTTAGGTCTCAAGTGTACCTAATCCGAATTGGTCATTTTTCACATCAACTTGCAAGCAGAATTTTGGTATGGTTTCTCAATGAAAGTTGGCACATTTTGTGCCTAGTTTCACCTCAAATTGGTCTCATACCAATTGAGGTTACACATTTCAGGTTATGGGCTAAAATGTACACTGCCCTCAATATGCATTTCACACCCCACTTCAAACACACATATACCTTGCAATTTGGTTCACTTCCCTACCAATCTGTTTTGGTACATTAACCACAGTATAATCTACTTTACATTAACATTATTTTGGGCAGATTACCATTACCCTCAACACACCAAATATAATTCACATTTACAATATCTCAATACCATTACATACACACCTAAACACCACTAATTCTCACATACACTTTACACAATAATTTCATACACATATCCTTCATTCCTTAATGCCACAATTCTGCCAACACTCCCATGAATATACACATTTATTCAAGTGTCCCCAAGGCTGCCCAAATTTGTCCTTCAACATCAAAGTGCTGTCCAAGTTACCAATTCCCATCCAAGTGCATAAATCACCATATAAACATGAAATAATTCACTAGGTTATTAATTTACCATGATCAACATTATTTCTCATCAATTATATGCATAATAAATCATCAAATGTGTGACCCCATGGCTGTCCAAAAATGGCTATCTCAATAACTATTTAAACTTCAAAATTTCCTTCACAAAACCAACACCCATAACATGCACACAAAACTTAACAAAGCTATCTTCAAAATTATGAACTTACCTTATGCTTGGAGTTTGTTAAACCTTGCTTAAACTTCTCAAATTTAGTATCAAACTCTTCCTTGTGATGAGTAGACAAAATTTCATGAAGGAACTTAAGAGATTGGAGTTGAAAATGGAGAGTTAAGAGAGCTTGCATGAGAAATGGCCATGGTTTTTCCTCTCACCTTCATTCACGGCAATGTTGAGATCACTTTGAGGAAGATGAAGTTCAGCTGATTTAGTGGAGTTACAGCTGCCCTATTATATGTTTATTTTATGCATTAGTGGTCCACTCACAATTTTAATCATATTTTAAGCTAAACTTTCATTTAATCCCACATTAAACCCTTGATTTTAGCTATTTACTTTAGGTACCACCAAATTAATTTTTTATTTTATTTTCTAAGTGTAATATTATTTATTTTTAATGGACATTTAGGTCAAAAGACACTTGGACGTCAAATGACCATAATGCCCTGTTCGGTTACGTTCGATTTTTGGTATTCTGGGTTTGTCTGCTTTTTCGATTTCTAACTTTTCTTTGTACTAATTATTTAATTTTTCTTTGATCTTTCTCATGATATTTATTCTTCAACAAGGGTCTATTTAAGTCATAAAAATGTTTTCCAGGGTTCCCTGATCGAGGAGCTAGTCAACGGTCCACGCCGTGACTTCCGTCATGATCACCATCGCTAGGTTTCCCAGCTCGCTTAACTTGATCACATTTCTTTGCTATTATTTTTCCTTTGTTTTTCTTGTATTTTCTTTTCTTGTATTTCATTATTTTATGTCTCCTCCCTCATGTCAAAGTGTAGTTCTAGGCATCCTAGCTGTCCGGACAACACTGGTCACCGGAGCGATAGAGCACTACCGAACTTTGGGGTGTTACAATTCTCCCCCCCTTAAATAATTTTCGTCCACGAAATTTTACCCAATAGCTATCTTACAATAGTCATACGTTTATTTTCTCTGTATATATGATCGTATAATCTTCTTTTCCTCAAATTTGTATAAGACTTTTAACAATCTAATACCACGTTTAATTTGTTTGTATAATACTAATCTCCTCTTACTATTGTGTTGTCTAATATTTCGGTTCACGTTCCTTCTTGAATGACCCTTGAGGTCATGTTAGAATCATTCATCAGTCATTGGTCCTCTGACCATTCTAGTCCATAGTCTTCCTCACATTCGGAATATTTCTTTGTTACATATGAATCAACTGTTCAAGTCTCTAATTGCATAAGTATTTTTATCTGTACATGTTCTATAACTTACTTCCTTTTGTTTGAACTATAACCTTTCGATATTTTAACTTTTGAGTTTTAGATACCTAAGTAGGATTTTCAAACTTATTTTTAACAATTAAATTCTGTCATGGCATAACTATACCAAAACAGATGCCGTTGGCAACTATTCTTATCTAGGTGTACTATCGGGTAGTACGTAGCTCTACACAATAATCTCAAGTCAGTACTGTAATCTGCAGCTTACAGTATAAACATCAAGAACATTGCATAGTTACTACGATACATCCCAATAGATCAAACTTTGTTATCTTTTATTCTTTTTGAATTCACTGATATTCGAATCTTATTCTGATTACAATATCCATTAGCAATTTCTAACAGTAACCTCCTTACCCTCATCTAGAGCAATTCCATTACTGCATCTTACTTTTACATCCTCTTGCCTTACATTAAGTATGCTCTCCAATTAGATTTATAATTTTTTGTGTGTTAGAATATACTTTTCATGATAAACTCTTTCAAAACTAATTTCACTTATTATCACAATCCTTATCTTAAGGGCTAATCACTAATGTGTCAAAATTTATTCCCCAGAAGGAATAACAACAGAACATATAGTTCTAACACTAACATAAAAATATGCAAATTCAGGTCAAACAATACATATATATATCTTAGTTGCTAATTGAGAAAGTACAGCAATGATGTCAAAAGTCTCAGTCTCTTTTACGTGTATAGCGTATACTCTAGTTGAAGCATCACCCTGTTTTTGGTGATTCACGATGAGTCGACTTCTAGGTGTACTACCCTACCTCTACCTTTGCCTCTACTAGCGATGGTGAACTCTTTGGGGTAGAAACTTGGGTTGATCCCTTTGGTGTAGTAAATGATCGAGCGACACGGATTTACACAATCCTTAGCAAAATGACCGTCTCTCCACAATTAAAGCATGCTCCTACGGCTCTATAACATATCACACTATGAGGATTACCACAAGTTTCACAAACTCGATCCGATTGCATTTCTGGGTTTCTGTTGAGTTTGCTAATCGGATCGAGGTGGTTTCTGTCCAAAAGATCTATCTCTACCGGACTTCTTACTATCTCTGTCGTATCCCCCTAAGTTTTTCCTCTTTCCAGTAGGACCACTAGAACTATGTTCTGCTGACTTTCCCTCTTTTACGTCTTCTCGATTTCTTTTTCTCGGGGCCACTTGATTCAATTCTTTCTAATTCTAGTGCTTGAGAAATAAGTTCAGAGAAGTTGTTATGTTTGAATCCGACCACTTGTAATCTGATACTAGGCTTCAAGCCGGTTTCAAACCTCTTACATCTCTCCCTGTTGGTAGAAAGTAGACTTACTGCATAATGGCTTAGGCGGGAGAATTCCCTTTCATACTCAGCCACTGATCTGTCCCCCTGTTTCAGACTTAGGAATTCTTGCGACTACGGTCTACATAAGCATCGGGGACATATTTTTGCTGAATTCACTGAGGAAGTCATTCCATGTTAGCACTGTAGGTTCTACGGTGTGGGGATGGTTTTCCACGATCATAAGCATCCCCACAGCAAAGATCGAGTACTCAAATCTAAGCTCCTCTGTGCAATGCAGTTTCTTGAATACCCTATCCATCCTCTCTAACCATTGTTCTGCCTCTAGAGGATCTACTGTCCCCTTGAACTCTGTAGCCCCATACTTCATCAATTTGTCATATTGTCTAGCGTAAGGCGTGGTTGTACCACGGTGTCTGTATTGGGACTTGAGTAGGCACATTACCATCCATTTGTTGGAACATTGCGGCGTCTGTGGCGAATCGAGCTGCGATGCTGCGGCTGGTGCTATTGAACCACCGACATTATGTAGCCATGGGGCATCCTTGCACCTCGGCCTCTATCGATTGATCATGAGCGATCACCTTCTTCCATAATCAATTCGAGGATTTTAGACCTCTGTACAATGATACAAGGAGATTTCCTCCCGTTAGTGCATTTTTATAATGTTATGTATTTTATGTATCTAACAATGATATTGAGCGGTTATCTTGTGAAGAAAGAATATTCAAATAACATGTGAAAGCAATTTAAAAACTTTGCTCGATACCACTAAAACATGTCACACCCTACCCCTCGTAGGCATAACATGATCCGTAGTATACCTAATGAATTACCAACTCCGTCTCGATAATCCATTAAATACACTACAAGGGATTTTAAAAACTTTTCTTACTTCTTTTACGGTGGTGAGCACTATTTACAGTGTGAAAGACTTTGGTGGTGAAGTGAAAAAACTAACTCATTTTATTTATTTGGAATATCTGTAAAAATTTTGGATAGGTTCCATTAGTATTTTGTACAAAGCAGTTCTTGAAAAACTGTAAAAAGCACTTCAATATATTTTCAAATCTCAACTCCAACATTTTTATCAACACAACACATTTCTCAAGTCAAATCCACGGTGATTTTCAAAGACTAAGATACAAAGATATAACACAATTTTTACAAGCCAAATAACTCATAATTATTTTACAACTTTCTTGTACAACTTAAATTTACAATGCTCAAAACCAAGAACAAAATATACATACGGTGAATATACATTCTGATTACAAAATGCCACATGTGGTATACTCACTATACCCAAAAATCTCTCATTGGCGATACTAGCGACCTAACTTTCACTACTGTCTCTCTACTGCGGCAATAAAAGCTATCATTTGAGACAATGTCTCGATGGTGCACAACATTTACCAAATACAAATTTTAAATCACAATTCATAAATCATATCAATAGTAGATACTTAAAACCATAGTTAAATTCGGGACAATAAATGTCAACAAGAATTTAAACTCCATTTGTTAATATCACAATAATTTTCAATAAGTCGGATCATGATTGAATTCAATAGCAGTATATGTCAATAAGAGTTTAAATCAATTTCACAATCTCACAATACATAATAACACAATTCGATCAAATAATGAAGAATACGATGTTGCCAATCTATAACACAATTTAGGCCATGACACAATTTTTCCATATATGCCGTGTTGTACACCACGACAAGACATGCTCACCCCAATAATCGAAATCAATGAGGAGGAAGCTAGCTATATAATGAGAACTCATCCATACTCACCTCGGTGGGAAGTCAAAGAGGGAGGAACATAATCATACTCACCCGGACTAATAAGTCAAAGAGGAGGAATAATCACACTCACCCCATTAATGGAGGAGGAACATAATATCTGTGTCATGCCAATTGTGAGTCAAAACAATTCCAAACATTTTATTCAAATGATCCGTAAGAATCCAATAAATTTCCAAAGTTATAATTTCATTCACAAAATGGCAACACACTTCGTAATTCACTTCAATTTCCACAAAACCATTTGAGTGCTTTTCAATCAATAAGTATCCATCAAATACCATTCAAACAGTTTCTCTCACGATTTCAAATCATTTACAATACTTTTCAAGCAATAAATATCCATTCAAGTACATTTCCACAATTTAAAACAATAATATACAAGTAGTCATAATTTATTTTAATTGAAAATAATTCAAAAGAAATAGTTGTTGTGCACAAACACAATTTAAAACAATAATATACAAATAGTCAATATTTATTTCAATTGAAAAATTCAAAAGCAATAGCGTTGTGCACAAACACAATTTAAATCAATAACATACAATTAATCATATGAAATCTTATTGAGTAAAATCGGTTGAAAACTAGTTGTGCACAAACCTCGATGGTATCCCACGATCTGGACTCGGTGTTTCCTTCCCTTTTCTGAGTCTTTGGTAGCGAAACACAATTTGAAGTGTTTGATTACTAATTTAAACTGTCTCTATCGATGGTGTTTGGTAAATAATGCCTTTGAACTCAATTATTAGCTTAATCAACTAATATACCGACCCTCATTGCGTTTTAGGTAAATTAGGTTTTAGTGTCGTTAATATGTCACATTCGATAGGGTTTTAGGTTCGGTATGTTTTACCAAAGTCATTTCCTTGTTTAGTGCATTTTAATGCAAATTGCTGGATTTCGGGACACCTGGTTTGACCTAACCGGACGATCTAGTTCCTCGGTTTTTGAGTCTCGGTCGAAACTACAAACTTGTAGATCTAGGTCTTATTGCACGCGGGGCAAAATTTCAGGTCAATCCGAGTTAAGTAGACCAAGTTATGGTCATTATACTATTGCTGGTCAAATGGCATCAATTAGGTCATTTTTTTGGTCAATTTGGTCAACTTTGGTTCGGCCAGTTTTTGGACCCGAACTTGTGCAAGCTTTTGACTTGCTTCTGGTCATTTCTGGGTTTTGGTGTCTTCATAAGACTTGTAGGTATGGGTCTTAACTATTCATGGTTAAAATTTCAGGTCAATTGGACCTGTTTTGAGTGAGTTATGGCCTAAATACTCACTGCTGCCCAAATGGTCAGTTTTTAGGTCTCAAGTGTACCTAATCCGAATTGGTCATTTTCACATCAACTTGCAAGCAGAATTTTGGTATGGTTTCTCAATGAAAGTTGGCACATTTTGTGCCTAGTTTCACCTCAAATTGGTCTCATACCAATTGAGGTTACACATTTCAGGTTATGGGCTAAAATGTACACTGCCCTCAATATGCATTTCACACCCCACTTCAAACACACATATACCTTGCAATTTGGTTCACTTCCCTACCAATCTGTTTTGGTACATTAACCACAGTATAATCTACTTTACATTAACATTATTTTGGGCAGATTACCATTACCCTCAACACACCAAATATAATTCACATTTACAATATCTCAATACCATTACATACACACCTAAACACCACTAATTCTCACATACACTTTACACAATAATTTCATACACATATCCTTCATTCCTTAATGCCACAATTCTGCCAACACTCCCATGAATATACACATTTATTCAAGTGTCCCCAAGGCTGCCCAAATTTGTCCTTCAACATCAAAGTGCTGTCCAAGTTACCAATTCCCATCCAAGTGCATAAATCACCATATAAACATGAAATAATTCACTAGGTTATTAATTTACCATGATCAACATTATTTCTCATCAATTATATGCATAATAAATCATCAAATGTGTGACCCCATGGCTGTCCAAAAATGGCTATCTCAATAACTATTTAAACTTCAAAATTTCCTTCACAAAACCAACACCCATAACATGCACACAAAACTTAACAAAGCTATCTTCAAAATTATGAACTTACCTTATGCTTGGAGTTTGTTAAACCTTGCTTAAACTTCTCAAATTTAGTATCAAACTCTTCCTTGTGATGAGTAGACAAAGTTTCATGAAGGAACTTAAGAGATTGGAGTTGAAAATGGAGAGTTAAGAGAGCTTGCATGAGAAATGGCCATGGTTTTTCCTCTCACCTTCATTCACGGCAATGTTGAGATCACTTTGAGGAAGATGAAGTTCAGCTGATTTAGTGGAGTTACAGCTGCCCTATTATATGTTTATTTTATGCATTAGTGGTCCACTCACAATTTTAATCATATTTTAAGCTAAACTTTCATTTAATCCCACATTAAACCCTTGATTTTAGCTATTTACTTTAGGTACCACCAAATTAATTTTTTATTTTATTTTCTAAGTGTAATATTATTTATTTTTAATGGACATTTAGGTCAAAAGACACTTGGGACGTCAAATGACCATAATGCCTGTTAGATTCGTTCGATTTTTCAGATGTCTGGGTTTTGTCATTTTCGATTTCTAACTTTTCTTTGTACTAATTATTTAATTTTTCTTTGATCTTTCTAATGATATTTATTCTTCAACAAGGGTCTATTTAAGTCCTAAAAATGTTTTCGGGGTTCCCGTAGTCGGGAGCTAGTCAACGGTCCACGCCGTGACTTCGGTCTGATCACCATCGCTAGGTTTCGCTCGCTTAACTTGATCACATTTCTTTGCTATTATTTTTCCTTTGTTTTTCTTGTATTTTCTTTTCTTGTATTTCATTATTTTATGTCTCCTCCCTCATGTCAAAGTGTAGTTCTAGGCATCCTAGCTGTCCGGACAACACTGGTCACCGGAGCAGTAGAACGCACTACCGAACTTTGGGGTGTTACATCTGGTACTGGTAGTGGATGTAACAACCCAGCGGGTACTTGATGCTCTGCCTTCACTTGCTGACAAGTTAGGCATTTGGATACAAACTCTGCCACATCTCTCTTCATACCCATCCACCAGTAATGCTCCTTTAGCCCTCTATACATTTTTGTACCACCAGGGTGCATGGCAAAAGGAGACTCATGTGCTTCCTTCAAAATAATTTGCCTCAAATCAACATCATTAGGAACACACATTCTGCCCTGGTGTAGCAATAGACCATCATCTCTGATTGAGAATTCTGGTTTCTTGCCCTGTTGGACTTCTTTCAACAATTTACGATACTTGATCATTACGGCGACCATTCTAATCGATCAATCAACCTTTGTTTGTACATGCCATGCACCTGCTGTCTGCCCATCATCACTAATCCCTAAGATGGCATGCAATGATCTTAACTCATCTACCAAAGACAAAGGAGTAACCCGTAGACTTGCCATAGTCTTGCGACTTAAGGCGTCAGCCACAACATTAGCTTTCCCTGGCTGATAGTCTATCAGACAATCATAGTCTTTTATCAACTCTAACCATCTCCTCTGTCTCAAATTCAGCTCTTTTAGGGTGGCCAAATACTTCAAGCTCTTATGATGCAGTATAGATGTAGCAATTCTCCCCATACAAATAATGTATCAAGATCTTAAGAGCAAACACAATGGCTGCAAGCTCCAAATCATGTGTCGGATAAGTCCTCTCATGCGGTTTTAGCTGGCGTGATGCATAGGCAATGACATTTCGATCTTGCATCAACACACAGCCTAACCCATTGTGAGAAGCATCACTATAAACTGTATATTCTTTACAGGGTAGGTAAAGTAAGGTGGAGCTTGATCAAACATCTCTTCAATTCATCAAAACTCTGTGGCATTTATCCGTCCACTTTGAAATTTTACATCTTTTCTAAGACTTGGTCAATGGAGATGCCAACATGGAAAATCCCTTCACAAATCTACGGTAGTATCGGCTAAACCAGAAAACTATGAATCTACGTGACATTTAGGTGGCCTCCAATTGGGGCGACTTCAATCTTACTTGGATCTACCTTGATGCCCTCTTCTGATACTACATGCCCCAAGAAAGATATTTCCTTCAGCCAAAATTCACACTTCGACAATTTGGCATATAGCTGTTTCTCCCTCAAAATCTGCAGTACAATCCGCATATGTCTATCATGCTCTTCTGCATTCCTCGAATAGACCAATATATCATCTATGAATACCACAACAAACTGGTCGAGGTATGGTCTGAAAATAGTGTTCATCAGATCCATAAAAGCAGCCGGAGCATTAGTTAACCCGAATGGCATAACCAAAAACTCATAATGGCCATAGCGGGTTCTAAAGGCAGTTTTAGGAATACTTTGCTCTTGTACCTTCAGCTGATAATAACCTGATCTCAGGTCAATTTTGGAGAACACAGCTGCACCCCTCAACTGATCAAACAAGTCATCAATGCGGGGTAATGGATATCTATTCTTTATTGTCACCTTATTCAACTGCCGATAATCAATACACAAGCGGAGAGTGCCATCTTTCTTCTTTACAAACAACACTGGCGCTCCCCAAGGTGACACACTAGGGCGGATGAAGCCCTTGTCAAGCAATTCTTGCAATTGCACTTTCAACTCTTTCAATTCTGCTGGTGCCATTCTATATGGTGTTATGGAGATTGGGTCCACACCCGGCATAACATCAATCTCAAACTGCACCTCTCTTTCGGAGGTAATCGACAATTCATCAGAAACACATCAGGAAAGTCACATACCGTAGGGATGTCCCTTAGTCTTGGACTCCCCACCAGGTGTCTATCACATGTGCCAAGTATGCTTCACACCCCTTTACGATCATCCTTACGGCTAGTGCGGCGAAATGATGTTTGATGGCGATAAATGCCTCTCCGTGTATTACCACATCACCGTATAAAGGGAGACCAAAAGTGATTGTCTTGATCTCTGATCAATCATGGCGTGATGCAGCTAACCAATCCATGCCCAAGATGATATCATACTCTCTGAAGGGCATTTCAATCAAGTCGGACAGAAAACATGTCCTTGGATCACCAAAGGGCAGTCTCTATAAATTCTGTTGACCGGACCTCTTGTCCTAAAGGACTAGTTACTAGCACTTCAAAACCCATTTGCACACATGGAACAGCAAGTTAACTGACTATGCTAGCACTAACATATGAATGGGTTGAACTCGGATCAAACAATACAAATACTTCTTGACCAGAGATAGAGAATGTACCAGCTACCACATCGGAAGTCTCAGCCTCTTCTCATTTGTCTCATTGCGTAGATTCTGGTTGAAGCACTTCCTTGTCTTTGATTGACCAAGCGTGCCACCAGCTGACGTAGTGCCTCTACCTCTGCCTCTTCCTCTGCCAAATGACTGAGAACCTCTCGGAGCAGGACTATGAATAGATCCTTCAGCAGTAGAAGGAGCTGGACCATATCTCGGAGCACTAGTACAGTCTTTAGCTATATGGCCCTTGCCTCCTGTTAAAGCAGGCTCCGGTGGCCCAATAACATTCCCCATGAATCTTGCCACAAGTCTCACGGTAGGCGAGAATGTGAACCCTGCTCATTCTTGACCGGACCTAGGGGTCTCGACTGGAAAATCTACCTCTACCAAACCTTCCACCTCGACCCTGTGGGTCCACTAAACTTCTTTTTCTTTCGGAGGTAGCACGAGAACTCTGTTCAACTGATTTTTCCCCTTGTCTTTTCTCGATTTCTCGACTTTTTCCTTCCTTTGGGGTTTATGCTTCAACTCTCTCTAGTTCAAGTGCTTGGGACATAAGTTACGAGAAGTTCTTTGTCGAAATCCCACAACTTGCATCCTTATCTCGGGCTTCAAACCCGTCTCAAATCTCTTGCATCTTGCTTTACTGGTAGTAAGGAGACTCTCCGCATAGTGACTCAGGTGGGAGAACTCCCTCTCATACTCTGCCACTGATCGATTTCCTTGTTTCAAACTCAAAAATTCTTGCATTTTCTGATCAACATATGCATCTGGGATGTATTTGCATGCGAACTCTCTGATGAAATCATCCTGTGTCAAGACTAGTGGTTCTGCTAAGCTGTGGGGGATGGTCTTCCACCAATCATATGCATCCCCTTGCAGTAGCGACACAGAATATTCGAACTTCAACTCATCTGGGCAGTGCAATTTCTTAAACACTCTGTCCATTCTTTCAAGCCATTGCTCTGCCTCTAAAGGGTCCACTGTACCCTTAAATTCTGTGACCCATACTTCAATAATTTATCATCTTCTGGTGGAGGCAGTGGTTGTGTCACAGGTGGTTGGGGTGGAGCTTGAGCAGGCATACCCCCAGCCATTTGTTGAAACATCGCAGCCATCTGCTGTGCGAACTGTGCAGGGAACTGCGGCATTTGTGGGGCTGGTGCTGCTGACCCACTAACATTCGGTAAAGCTGGGGCTTCTCCTTGTGCCTCAGCTTCAACATTGCTTTCATTGGCGATCTCCTTCTTCCATTATAGGCTGAAGTTAGGGTATCTCCTGAACAAGTAACACAAGGAGATTTCCCTCCGTTAGTTCATATTCAAGATGTAATGCACTGTATGTAACAATTATGGACATTGAGCAGTTGTACTTAACAAAGAAAAGACACAAATTTATATGTTAAAACATACTTCAAAAATTTGCTCTATACCACTAAAACATGTCACACCTTACCCCTCTGTAAGGCATAACATGATCAGTAGAATACATAATGAACTTCAGAACTTCACCTACCGATAACTCATTAAGTACCCTACAAGGGATTTTAAAACAATTTTCTTATCTTTGACAAGTGGTGAGCATTTCTAATAAGTATTTAAAACATTTAGTTGAAATTAAAACAAATTAATATTTTTGGCCATTTTAGTTTTCCGCAAATCTTATAAAAATTTTGTGAGTTTCCTCTGTATTTTGAGAAAATCGTTCTTCAAATACAGAAATAAAAGCACTACCAATAATTATCTAACCACTGCTTCAAATTCATACTCAATCTCAACCAATTTCTCAAAATTCACAAGTTTAAAAATTCTCAAAATACTGTCCATCAATATCATTTATTCATATTCCATTAAAGATAAACAATTTATATATTCATCATACTAAAATTTACATTCAAAAGTCCAAATTAAAATTTATTACAACTTTTATACAAACTTTGTACAAATTGCTCAAGACCCATGTACATGTCCATACATTTATGTGCAATATATACATCAAAAGAAATATTTACTGATTAGGGTATAAATTATACCGAAAACTTTAAGTGGTAGCTTCTCACACCTCGTGACTCGATCTGCTGCTCCTCTAGTCTCTGTATCTGCGACAGCAATAAAAGCTATCGCTGAGTACTAGGACTCAGTGGTGCACAATATACTAAAATAATCTTTATGCAAAACTTAAAGCACATTCATTCAAAAATTTGGCTAAACATGAAAATTAAATACAATCATGCATTGTAAGATTTTACATGTAAACCAAGTTCATTTCAAAGTATCAAAACACATTTCATAAAACCCACAGTTAGATCACGCCATTCGAAACAAATAGAATCTCAATAGCCAGAGGCTAAAGAGAAATCACATGAATCTCAATAGCCAGAGGTTAAAGAGAAATCATATCACAAGGCTAGCTAGCTCAAATATATGGATATCCATTCACATCCTCTTCTCTTGGCACACCTCAACACTTCTCCGGAGAAGGAATCAAAATTGAAACTAATTACCCCACTAGTCGTGCTAGTGAGGTGTTCAAATATATGGTCATGACACTGTGGTTTCAAAACTTATCTTAACAATTTGCTAAACATTGTCATTTCAAATATACACAATAACTTTCACAATTTAAATCAAACATCATAAAAATGCTATAATCCAATATTTCACATTATTCAAAACATTATGCAAAAGATGATTATAAAAGTATATGTTGTGCACTAACCTCAAGCAGTCGCTGTTGGCCTTGACTCGACTCACGGGTTCTGTCGGTATTCTTTTCCTTTGAAACACGAAATTTTCCAATGTTTCAGTACAAAAACTTAAAATAAATCCAAAATAAACTTAACTTCACATTTACCTAGCTCTAACGTGTTAAATTCGACGTTCTCGAAATTTTGTATTTAGTTACTATTCACTGCACTATTCAAGTCAAATTATTGACTTTCTAAGGCTTAATGGGTATGAGAACTCCAACTTCACCCACATACCACATTTTGGTCACCAAACTTGTTGGTTTTGGTCATTTGTTTAAAGCTTAGGTCATTTTGGAAAAATTGACAATTATAGGTTTTGATTCTCCGAAGTTGCACTGTTCTATTGGTTGATCTACTGTTGGAATTTGACAAAACGTCCTTCATAGAAAATGTTCCTTATTGTCTTAAATGTATTCTCATTTTTGGATCACCTCAATCGGAGTTTTGTAGCTCAAGTTATGGCCAAAATAAGTTTATTGTTCACGTGTCTTTGTTCATCTTGAGATTTTTGTGCTTTGGCAGATTTTTGGTCCAACTTTGGTTAATAATTTGATCAAGTTAAGTTCATAATTTGGTCTCACTTTCTTCATATGAAATGTTGTACTATGTCTTAGGTTTCCATCGGTTCAAGAATCGCCTAAATCCGAGTTTTCTAGAGAGTTATAACCATCCAAACATTGCTGCTCAATGAAAATTCTGCAGAATCTCAGTACAGTAAATTTAACTTTGCTCAATGATTTGAATGAGTTAATGGCCTAATTTGGGTTGGTGTTCTTCATGAAAGTTTTAGGTCTATATCATATCTAATTTCTGGTAAAATTTCAGGTCAATTTGACCTACCTAGCTCGAGTTATGACCAAATGAACAGTTAGTCTTCATTTAGTCAGTTTGGTGCAGTGGCAGCCAGCAATCAATTCACTTTGGTCAATTGTTTCACCAAGTTTTGGTCAGTTTTTGGTCATGGTTCCTTCATGAAAATTGTGCTCTTTTATGTCTATTTTCATCTCCAATTGGTGGCATATCAATGGGACTTGTAAAATTTGAGTTTTGGTCCTTCAAAGTGGGTTTGGTCATGCTGCCAGCAGCATGACCATTTACCTCCGAATTTAGTTTTCATTCCTATCATTCCCACACAAGTTATTTGGTCATAATTGACCATTATTTCACTTCACAATAGGTCCAACATGTCATTTATGCATTTCTCCAAATTTTGGTTCATAAACCCTAGCATTGAAACCCTAATCTCACTAACTCTTGCATTTAACTACTTCTAATGATTTTAATGTTAATCATTTAACTAAGTAAGGTTTCTAAACTCATTCAATTGCATCATATTCATGCAAACCATACTCCTCTCAAGCTGCCCCAAAATTCAGTTTGTTCTTCCCCACATTTTTTTTCATTTTAAGGTTATTTACAAGCTCTTAATGCCATATAAACACTAATTAAACAAAGAAAAATTAAGGCTTGTATTACCAACCTTGAGCAGAATTTTCTTCCTCCTTTTCTTCAAATTTTCCTTCTTTCTTTCTTGCTCAATCCTCTTCTCAAGTTGCCTAGATAAGCTTTAACTATGGTGGCTAATTTTTCTATGGTGAAATTAGGGATTTGATCAAGCTCAAAATGAGCTTTAATGGAGGTTTTGGGTGAGAGAGAGGGTGAGGGAGAGAGAGTCACGTTTTTTATGAAGAAGATGACTTTATTATATATTTTTTTTTTCTTTTCTTTTCTTTTATGTCTTAGGAAGACCAAAATTCCCAAATTAATAAAATAAATCAATTAAGCCTTTATGACATCATGCATGATGTCATCACTTTGACTTTTCCATCTTCTTTCTTTTTTTTTTTCTATTAGTTCTTTAATTTAATTCTCAATTCCAAAATTTTCTTTTCTCCGATTTTATTTGACAGTTAGGTCAGGAGTCAGCTCTCGGGGTCAATTGACCAAATCGCCCCTCATAGGTTCATTAGGTTTGCAAATAATCCAATATTTCTTGGCTCACGACCTAATTATTTGGTGACTTAACAGTTCTTTTTCGTGATTTTCTCTTTTCCACTTGTGTCCATAAGGGTCCTAAGGACCGCGGCGTCACTTTACGGTTGAAATTTGAGTTTAAAATGACTTGATGCGTTCCCGAGGATGTGACTCATCGCTGTGACTCTCGGCTCGTTTAACCTCTTATGTTCTGTTTTTCTTATTTATAGTTAACTAATTAAACATTACTAATTATTTGTGTTTATGGCTTCTCATGTTGTCTTAAGTGTGGCCCTAATCCCATTAATTGTCCGGATCGACACCGGTCACCGGAACAGTGAAATCTACCAGGCTATGCAATGGGAGTGTTACAAGAACACTCGAACTTCATTACCTCCAAATAAATACCGGCCATACCCTCCCCCTCATGGCCAAACCATTACAAACATTCCACCCCCTTTCCCAAATTATCCTTACCCACGCCCACAATACGCACCACCTACAAATTACCAACCCAGGCCACCTCCTCCACCTGCTCAACCTAAACCACCTCAAAACAACCCGAGACCACCAAGAAATCTTGATCCACCTCTTCCCCTGCCACTCAGCGAAATATACCGATATCTCGTCGGTATAAACCAGATAGTACCCATTCCCCTTGACCCAATTCAGCTGCCATACCCCAGGTGGTATGATGCCACTGCCCGGTGTGAGTATCATGGACGGGCGCAGGGGCACTCGACTGACAATTGCGGGGCACTCAGGGGGAGAGTGCACGCCTTAATCAGGAATGGGTGGTTGAAGATTGAGGGAAATGGTTCCTTCCCCAATGTTACCTCAAACCCGTTGCCTAATCATAATATGGGCAATGGTGTGAACATGATAGAGTCAGACGGAGAGGGGTCGGCACCAGAGGTAGACGAGCTGATTCCTCACTTTGAGGAAATTTTTAGAATGGTAGTAAGGGAAGGTTACCTCCACCCTCAAGCCTCAGAACCTGAGGTTGAAACGGGATGCCCCCATCATGGAAGAGCAGCTGGCCATGAGCTGCAAAATTGTGAAGAATTTAAGCAAGAGGTCCAGAACTTATTGTCCCTCAAAGTTCTGAGATGGAGGAAGGAGTAAATACAGCCCGACTCGGCCAAAACGCCTCCACCCCTAATCACATAATCACTTTCTCACCCCCAGTATCCTCACCTCCAGTGACAATCATACGAACCTCGCCTCAGCTCCCTGTCACAAACACCCATGCCATACCTTGGAATTATAACTTCCAAGTTTTCACCCAAGGAGAGTCAAGCAGTACATCGACTCCTAATCTTGCTTCACCTTCGGCACCTCCAAAACTGTGCTTCACTCCTCATGAGCATTTTAAGATGACTTATGCCGGACCTACCAGCAGTACTACTCCCCAAACTAATCCTCAGCCTGTCACTGCCACAAAATCCTCCCCACCTAAGCAAGAAGTCGAGTTTATAACTCGAAGTGGGAGATGTTATGGGAATAAAGAGAAAGAAAAGAAGAAAGGGAAAGTAAAAATGGGAGAGTCACAGAAGAGTACGGAAGAGGAGGTTGAGAAAACGGAGGAAGTAGAACCCATCGGACCAAGAGAGGAAGAGGAGTTGCTGCTTCAAATAATGAAGCAAAGTGAGTATGATGTGTGTGGGAGGGGGCGTGAGGCGAAATATCATCCATTATAATTATATAAAATGCACCAGGTAATGCCCAGGAAAGATGGTGGAGTCACAATGGTCTCACTTAAGTACCACCTCCTTAGACAGCATTTCCTAGGCATGCACTTCATACAATCCTAATAGAATCAAACCCTTTGGTAAATCTGAGTCTTCCCATAACACTACCACGGTACTAAGGATTTATGCCACGAAGGCATAGATAGGCGGAGTCGCCACGGGTAATAGCAGGGACATATTGATGTTTCTTCCGAGGGTCATGGATGGCAACTTTCTCCTTGCAGAGTTTCCACAACCGTCATTACCATAGCCCAATGTCTAGGTTCGGGATAGTGAGTACGTAAGGGAAAGGTGTTAGGCACCCCTTACACGTGGTTTAACCTCATTAATTTGAGTGCTAGTCCTCTACTAATGTTTCTAGAAGTCTTATTTATTATTCATCTATTAAACTTTATCCTAAAAATGCAATTCTAATCCTACACAAGCAAGTAATTCACAAAAGGGTTGTTGTTTACACACAGTTTTTATGCACAAGTAATTTTTATCTATGGAGCTGCTAATTATTTAAATAATATTTACCGGATCACTAAAATTAATTTATTATTGAGAATTTAATTTACAAACAAATTTAATTTCAAATAACCCTACGTTTCTATTTAACCTAATTAATTAATTTTCACCAAGTTACCCTAAGGATAATTGAACTAAGTTAATTATGTACATGTGTAATTTATTCTAATATCACATAAGTCCCAAACAATCACAACCTGATAAAGATTTTTAACATGCAAATTTATTTTACAATTACCAAGTATTAAATTAAATTTATTTTACATGCAAATGTTAGTTTAATTTACAAACAAGATTAATTTTAATTTACAAAGTATTTGGTAATGCAGTTGCCATTGGGGCAAGCTACTCTTAAAAAAGGGTCTTCTCTTCTAGTATGGCAATAATATCCCTGGCTTACTCCCGTTTAGCTCCATATAAGCTCCACGCAAATGCCCTCTTTGGTACTTACCTTAGGGCTTCCAGAAATCTTGTATGAAAATCTTCTTGAAGAAAAGAAAAAATAAGGAAGAACTCAAAGAGTCTTAAATATCTCTAAATTTCCTATAGCTCTGAATTTTCTCTTCATCTTTCCTCCCATCCTCCCCCCTTCCCTTCTCTAGTAGGCTATTTATGGGTTTTGGGAGAGAAGTGTGATAGGGTTTGGAGTCTTAGGGTGATAAAATTTAGATGACTTAAACAACTACGATTGTAGAATTCGAATAAGACTAGGATATGGGTGAGGTGTTTCAACCAACAGAAAGACAAGAAAAAATGGAAGGCACCAATAGGGAGTGAGGAAGAGGTGTGGTAGGGTTTGGAATCCTAGTGTGATAAAGTTCAAATAACTTAAATGACTAGGATTGATGAATTTGGATGAGACTGGAATATGGGTGAGGTGTTCTAACCAATAGAAAGAGAGGGAAAGGGGGTGACACCAATAGGGAGTGAGGAAGAGAGTGGGACCAAGGAGGAGAGAGATATTTTGTTATTTTAATTTTCAAAAAATAATCAAATGGATCCCATTTAAAATTCCTAACTAGGCTTTCTTAGGGCCATGGAGCCCAATTAAACTTAATTAGATCCATTTAAGAACTACCCATATTAAATTTAAACAAAATAAAATTTTATTTAAATTTAATTAAATTAATTTCCCCAAAACTTTATTATTATTATTATTATTATTATTATTTCAAGATCATGCCACGGAATTAATAATTCAGCTCCATGCCTCCAATTACATCTTACAGTCATATAACTTTTCATCATCGGGTTTCCCACGGCCTCAATGCACATACTCATCACAAAATAAGGGTCTGCAATGTGGTAGAACAATTGAGAAAGACACCTGCTCGAATTTTACTATTGTCGCTAATTCTGAGCTCTGAGGTGCACCGTCAAGCCTTGCAGAAAATTCTGGATCAGGCCTTTATGAACCCCGACATCACACCGGGCAGTTCGAAAAGATAGTGGGACAAATTCAGGCATCTAGTTTTGTCACCTTTTCTGAAGAAGAGATAGACCCTGCAGGCTTAACGCACACTAAAGCTCTGCATGTGACGGTGAAATGTAAAGGTTGTATAGTGGCCAAGGTCCTTATTGATAATGGATCCGTGCTCAATGTACTGCCTAATGCCACTTTGGCTAGGCTACCGGTTGACCG
The DNA here is from genome assembly GCF_030052815.1 of Hevea brasiliensis. NCBI lineage: Eukaryota > Viridiplantae > Streptophyta > Magnoliopsida > Malpighiales > Euphorbiaceae > Hevea > Hevea brasiliensis. The sequence goes on along the minus strand of NC_079502.1, from coordinate 100,388,161 downwards.
TTCCAATATACGACAAAGTGCTATGGTGGTAAGAGCCTTTGATGGTACAAGGAGAGAAGTGTTGGGAGACATTGACTTGCCCCTCCAAATTGGCGCATGCACCTTCAACGTCACATTCCAAGTGATGAACATTAAACCTGCCTACACTATGTTGCTGGGGAGGCCTTGAATCTATTCAGCAAATACCGTTCCTTCCACTTTGCACCAGAAGATTAAATATATTATGGACGGCAAGATCATCACTGTGAAAGGGGAAGAAGCCATATTGGTCACCAAGCCACAATCACTTCCTTATGTGGAAGCTGTTGAGGAGTCGTTGTAAAGCTCCTTCCAATCCCTCGAATTACAAGAAACCATCTCAAAGAATGAAGGGGCTATGGCTATGGTAGCCAAGGTGATGTCAAGGAATGGGTATGAAGAGGGCAAAGGGTTAGGCGCCACATTACAAGGGATTGTTGAACCTATACCGGCTATCCAGAAGATAGGCCATTGCGGTTTGGGTTATGAGGAGGACGCCCTCATGGATGGGCGATTCTGGATGAGGAACAGACTTCGGGATCAAAGATTTGACCAGAAACTCAGGAGAATGAAAGTAGTCCCAAGAATCACGGAGGTATTCACTAAACCGGTCATTGAAAATCTGGCAGAGGTTGAAGAATCACCCGATGAACCATCCATCGATGTCATCCACTTGGATTCCTTATATGAGGCCCTGGTCTCGCCAATAGCTGAGGGGCAAGAACTGGACAACTGGACAGCAGAGGACATCCCTATACTTAATTTCGAGTAAAGTACTTTTGGTTATCTACACTTGATCATTTTGTCCATGGTGGCAAGTGTAATATTGTAAATGGACCCTTTTCTTATGTCATAAATGTTAATGAATTAATAGCGCATTTTATATCCAATTCTCTTTCTTTCCTTGTGAATTCCATCCTTATAATATATTCCATTTTCGTTCATTCAGGACCATTCATCAATTAACACCTAATAATTCAATAGACTCAGAAATTCCTCTGGTTAATTTTGAAATCCCCGTAACTGCCATTACTTCAAGTGATTCTGAGGTGGAACTCACAGAAGAAAGAGATGAAAGAGATGAACCTTCTCTAGTGCCTTGTGGGGACGAAACGCGCACCATAAACTTAGGTACGAAAGAAGTGAAAAGGGAACTTAAAGTTGTGGAGAGTGAAGAATTAGAAGATATGATCAGTTTGCTCAAAGAATTCCTAGACGTATTTTCTTGGAGCTATGATGATATGATTGGTTTGGACCCTCATATAGTGACGCACAAAATTCCCCTAATTCCGGGGATAATCCCGATAAAGCAGAAATTAAGAAGAATGAATCCTGACACATTGCTCAAAGTTAGGGATGAGGTCAAGAAACAGTATGATGCTGGGTTTCTAGAAGTAGTTAAATATCCCCAATGGATAGCTAACGTTGTCCCAGTAATGAAGAAGGATGGGAGAGTCAGGGTGTGCGTTGATTACAAGGATCTTAATAAAGCAAGCTTGAAAGATGATTTCCCTCTCCGTCACATTGATGTGTTAGTAGACAATGCTGCGGGATTGGGCAGGTGTTCGTGTATCGATGGGGCATCGGGATACAATCAAATCCCAATGGATGAGGATGACAAGGAGAAAACTGCTTTTATCACTCAATGGGGGGTATTTTGTTATCGGGTCGTGCCTTTCGGGTTAAAGAATGCTGGCGCCACCTACCAACGCGCTATGGTCACATTATTCCATGATATGATGCACAAAGAAGTGGAGGTGTACGTGGATGATATGATCATCAAATCCAGGGGAAAAGAGAGCCATGTGCAAGTGATGAGGAAAGTATTCGAGAGACTCAGGAAATATCAGCTGAAGCTGAACCCTGCCAAATGCATATTCGGAGCTAGATCTGGGAAATTGTTGGGATTCATAGTGAGCGAGAAGGGAATAGAAGTTGATTCGGACAAAGTTCGAGCCATTCAAGAGATGCCATCCCCAAAAACAGAAAGGGCGATGCGCAGTTTCTTGGGGAAGTTAAACTACATATCAAGGTTTATTTCCAATCTCACCGCTAAAACTGAGCCTATTTTTAGACTACTCCAAAAGAACAACACCACTCAATGGGATTCAGTTTGTCAAGAGGCTTTCGAGAAAATCAAGCAGTACCTGTCCAACCCACCAGTATTGGTTTCGCTGGTGGCAGGAAGGCCGCTGATTCTGTATATGGCAGTCCAACAAAGCTCAATGGGATGTGTTTTGGGGCAACATGATGATACTGGCTGAAAGGAGAGGGCTATTTATTACCTAAGTAAAAAGTTCAATGATTGTGAGTTGAGGTACTCTTTCCTAGAGAAAACTTGCTGCGCGTTAGCCTGGATAGCAAATCGCCTCAAACACTACATGTTGAATCACAAGACATGGCTCATCTCCAGGATGGATCCTATTAAGTATGTATTCGAAAGCCCATTCGTGCCAGGAAGGATAGCCAAATGGCAGGTCATCCTCTCCCAATATGACATTGTTTATATGACCCGGAAAGCAGTCAAAGGTAGCGTGACCACCGATCTCCTAGCAGAAAACCCTATCCAGGATTATGAAGCTCTGGATTTTGAGTTCCCTGATGAGCATATTAACAAAGTGGACTGCGGAGAAGAAGAGCCAGCTGATGTATGGGAAATGTACTTCGACGGAGCTGTCAATTTGTCCGGTAATGGAATCGGAGCTGTATAGGTATCCCCGGATGGAAAACACTTCCCGATAGCTATCAAGTTGAGATTTGGCTGCACCAACAACATCGCAGAATATGAAGCTTGTGTGATGGGATTACAGGCTACTATCAAAATGAATGTCAGGAAGCTAGAGGTATATGGAGACTCAGCCCTGATCATTTATCAAGTCAAGGGAGAATGGCAAACTAAGGATCCAAAGCTAATCCCATATCAGAAGTATTTACTGGAGCTGATTAAGAAATTCGAGGAAATCTCTTTCACTCACCTTAGTCGAGAAAAGAATCAATTTGCAGATGCCTTAGCCACCCTGGCTGTTATGGCTCAAATGGAAGAAGGGCAGACGACTCAGGTATTAAAGATTAAAGCAAAGAGTAAGCCGGCTTACTGCTTCATGATCGAAGAAGAACCTGATGGTAAACCTTGGTACCATGATATCTTGCTTTACATCAGAACTAGAGAATTCCCTTCAGGGACAAGCAAAAATGAAAAGAGGATGATTCAGAGATTAGCATTGGGATACTTCCCTAGTGGAGAAACCCTATACAAAAGGAGCTCCAACGGCAAATTGTTAAGATGTGTGGATGCAAAAGAGGCAAAGAGAATCCTTTTCGAGACTCATGAGGGAAACTGTGCAACCCATGCCAATGGGCATATGATGGCTAAGCAAATCATGAGACGAGGATATTTTTGGACTACCATGGAAAAGGATTGCATTGAGTATTTTCGAAAGTGCCATAAGTGTCAAATCTACGCAGATCCAATAAACGTTCCGCCTCACCAATTATTCAACCTCGTTTCACCATGGCCTTTCGCAATGTGGGGCATCGATGTGATTGGCCCCATCAACCCTAAGGCATCCAACGGGCATAGATTTATCGTGGTAGCTATCGATTATTTTTCTAAATGGGTCGAAGCGACATCATATGCCCACATTACACAGAACACATTTCTCAAATTCCTCAGAAATAATATCATCTGACGGCACGGCCTCCCCAATGAAATCGTCATTGACAACACTAAGAATTTGAATGGTCCGAAGATTCAGAAATTATGTGATCAATACAAAATCCGACATCTCAATTCCTCGCCATACCGTCCCCAGATGAATGGAGCAGTGGAAGCCGCAAACAAAAATCTCAAGAGAATAATCCGGAAAATGACAGTCACTTATAAGGATTGGCATGATATGCTTCCCTACACTTTTCATGCATACCGAATTTCTGTAAGAACATCAACTAGGGCAACCCCATACTCACTGGTTTATGGGATGGAAGCTGTACTACCTATTGAAGTAGAAATTCCTTCCCTAAGAATTCTGAAGGAATTAGGGATTGATGAGTCGGAATGGATCCAGTCAAGGTTGGACCAATTAAACTTGCTAAATGAGAAGAGGCTAGCAGCGGCATGTCACGAGCAGTTATACCAAAGAAGAATGGCCAGAGCATTTAACAAAGGGGTTCGCCCACGTGAATTTCAACCAAGGGACCTAGTCCTGAAGAAAGTGCTTCCGAATCAAAACGATAATGGCATTGATCTTGACCCACATGGACGGTGAAGAATTTCCAAGAACTGTGAATGCTGACACCGTCAAGAGATACTATGCCTAAAAAAAAAAAATCTAGGGGTGAAAACCCGAAAGGGCATCCCAAGAACCAAAAGGGAGAAATAAGGAAGGGGACATGAAACCGAGGATGGAAATAAATGATCATGGCATGAGGCTCCAGAGTACTTGAAATAATGGCAGTTAAGGGACTTCAAAGCTAACTACAAGGAATATGTGAGATCTATCCTTGTACCCTTTTTCTTTAAAACTGTATCTTTGCTTCTTAAAGCCTTAATAAAGTCATCCTTTCTCTCCAATCTATCTTCTTCACGTTTCAATTTGTCTTTTTTTGCTTTATCTTTATACTCACACTCTAATGCTGTTTTCTCTGCGCTATTAATCAGCTAAGATTTTGCCATAAGATTAGGATTTGAAAATAGATAACCTCACGTACTTTACTATGAGATTTGTAGGGAATGGCCTAAAAAAAAAAAACTAGAGGTGAAAACCTGGAAGGGCGCTTCTAGTTAAATGGGTGAAAGGAAAGTGAAAACTCGCAAGAGCGCTTTTCGCAAAATAAGAAGAAAGTCAAGAACAGAAAAGGGGCATCCGGAGAAATAAGGTCATAGGTCAGGTCTTGTAACTCGTCCTCCATTAATCATTGGCCTTTGGGATCCTGTTAAGTACACTTCGTCATGGAGGAACTTCTCGTGTCGAGATTAGACTTGCTTTGTAAGTTGATTTTAATTTTTTTGCATTTAAATTTCCTGTTAATCAACCTCTGGTTTCTTGATATAAGTTGATTTTAATTTTCTTGCATTTAAATTTCCTGCTAATCAGCCTCTGGTTCCTTTATCTGAGTTGATTTTAATTTTCCTGCATTTAAATTTCCCGTCAATCAACCTCTGGTTCCTTGATCTGAGTTGATTTTAATTTTCCTGCATTTAAATTTCCCGTCAATCAACCTCTGGTTCCATGATCTGAGTTTATTTTAATTTTCCTGCATTTAAATTTCCCGTCAATCAACCTCTGGTTCCTTGATCTGAGTTGATTTTAATTTTCCTGCATTTAAATTTCTCGTCAATCAACCTCTGATTCCTTGATCTGAGTTGATTTTAATTTTCCTGCATTTAAATTTCCTGTATTTTCCTGCATTTAAATTTCCTGTCAATCAACCTCTGGTTCCTTGATCTAAGTTGATTTTAATTTTCTGCATTTAAATTTCCTGTCAATCAACCTCTGGTTCCTTGATCTAAGTTGATTTTAATTTTCCTGCACTTAAATTTCCTGTCAATCAACCTATGGTTCCTTGATCTAAGTTGATTTTAATTTTCTTGCATTTAAATTTCCTGTCAATCAACCTCTGGTTCCTTGATCTAAGTTGATTTTAACTTTCCTGCATTTAAATTTCCTGTCAATCAACCTCTGGTTCCTTGATCTAAGTTGATTTTAATTTTCCTGCATTTAAATTTCCTGTCAATCAACCTCTGGTTCCTTGATCTAAGTTGATTTTAATTTTTCTAGCATTTTAATTTCCTGTTACCAACCTCAGGGTGCCGACCCAAGTGGGTTTTAGTTTCCTGACTTTAATTTCAAATTTCAAATTTTAATCATCCAAAATATGAGTCTAAATCTTTACATAATCCCTACACAGAAATTTTTTCCAGTAGGAATTATGTAAAGAGGGGCAGCTGTCGACACCATATTTTGGCCGATCCCTAAAATCAATAAACTTTAAAGCCGATCCCCAACACATAGTCTCCCTTTACCAACTAACCACATTTCCGATCTCTCCTCAAAAGGAATCTAATCAATATTAAGTCCCCATATCATTTAAAGCCTCACCGAGCTCTCAAACCAATGGTCAAGTCCCCTAATCAGTCAATTATATTTCTGATCTTTCTTGTCAAATGAGATTGAACCAACATTAGGCCTTCGTGCCACCAGTCTTATTGCCGATCTCTCATTTAAAAGTTTGAGAATAATAAAGTTAAGGTTTCGATCCGGTTTAATGACGATCCCGATCTTAAGTGTTCAAGTCAAATTTTCAATTTTAATCAAGTCCCATTTAGCGTTGGTTCTCAGCCGATCTCATGCTTATTGTGTTTTCCGACCTCTTACACTTAGATTAATAATCACTTTTAGTTGTTGTTCTAATATGCTCAGACAATCAAGTGCTTATGCAATTTAGAGACTTTCCGATCATTGAACAAAAAGGGAACTTTCATTTCATTTCAAGATTATACAAGTCATTCGGCTGGAGGATCACCCCCAGCCTGATCTACATTTTGTTCGCTTCCTCTCTCACCCTCAGCCTCCTCCTCACTATCCTCACCTTCGTCCTGGGGAGCCAGATCTACCATCCAAGAGAAGTCCTCCTCGGGATATCGCTTTCTGAGCTCGGCTAAGAGATCCCTATGAGCGTTCACATAAGCGCCGGCCTCCCTTGTCACCGCCCCTTCTTCTTTTGCTTTGAGCTCCTCAGTATGGTGGCCAACTTCACCAGCTCGGAGAGCCCGGATGTGGCTTCGCCTGGAAAAACCAATACTCATCGTCCTTTCGACGAGTTAACCTATGTAGTTCGGCGAATACCTTAGCTGTAGGACTGAGTCCCTTAGCTCGGCAGAGCCCTCTGAAGGCTACTAGGATTCGCCACGAGTTCGGGTGAACTTGGGCGATTCACACTTGGTGAAAATTTAAAACTTCCTTGAAGAAGTCGTCAAGAGGGCACCGCAGCCCGGCTTTTAATTGTTCTTCGTATACCATGATCATATCATTCTCCTCGAAGAAATGATCGGCACGAAGATCGCCGTGACACTTAATCAGCTCGTATGAATCAGGCCGGATGTTGTACTCCTAGCTGAACGACTGCAGGTCGATTTCTTGTAGGATTGATGGCAGCTCGTCCATGGAAAGATTTTCTCTCCCTGAAGAATGTACATGCCTTGATGGTGCTGCTTGCCCCCGAGCTGGAACGGAGACCCTGGGAGGTTCAGGTCGCACGCTTGGTCCGACCACCTCCACTTCATCAGACGACCACGAGATCTGAACGAAAGGGGGGCTTGCCGCTCTTTGACCCTCGGCGCCGCTCATTTTCAAAGGAAATAGAGAATTTAAACTAAAAGGAGGATCAAAACCCTTACCGGAGCTTGATCGGTGTCGAAAGAACTTGAAAAATCGAGAGAATTTTGGAATCGCTCGCGGGATGCTGAAAATGACATAAGAGAGCAACTGGCTGGCCCATCCCTTATTTATACCCGTTTGAGCATTTAATGCTCACAGTGTTCCAGGCGGTGCATCGGTTAGTGGGATTCACCAGCTTTTCTAACACGTCTCACGAATATTCCAGAAATTTCATAATAAAAGGGATCGGCTAGTTACAGATCGATGAATTAAGCGGATCGGTTAAGGGTTGTTCAGTTAGGAACCGGATCGGATAAACACATCAGAGATCAGAAAATAATCAATGCAATAATAATAAAAATGATAGTTGTCAAAATAAAATTTTATTTCCGAAAAGGTCGGATTACATCATTTGGGCGATCTCTAGAGATCGAATTACATTGAAAGTCAAATTACATCATTTGGGCGATCTCTAAAGATCGGCAGTACATCCCATCTAATAAAGACCTATGTCAAAGCCTAGTCTCGTGGCTAAATCAAAAGATGTGGACAAATGTGCAGCTCAGATGGGGGGATTATGACTCTCATGAAGATGAGAGAGGTTGTCATCAATGTTATTGCTCGGAACCGAGCCGCTGTCGGGACACCCAATGTGGTGAGAAGCTAAATGAACTTCAAGAGGTAGTCACCAATGTTAAGGGGAATATTAGCAGTCTTCTCGCCTGAAATCAGTTCGTCGATTATATCGGTCGAACGATTCGAGATCGACACGATCAAAGTCCTCGATCCAGGTCGGCAAATTAGTCCGGTTCTCCCACTATCATCAAATGAGGTTATCATAATTTCCCGATCACTGGGATCGTAAATTTTCAGTCGAGGAATGAAAAGGACAATCGGAAAAAGATCAAAGGCCACTATCATGGCCGGGACTATTGCCGAAGCAGTTAGAACAGGAAATGTGAGAAGGAAGAGGAGAAAATCAAATGCGGAGGGCTTTCCCGTTGAAGGTATATATATAGGGAAAATCTAAGCATTTATTGCGAGCAGAAAACGAAGTAGATGCCTCGGAAATCGAAGGAATAAATGCTTTGACTGAACCGGACCAGATGAAGGAGAAGATCGGAGTTGGAGAGGTCAGAAGAGGGGAGCACGGCATGAGAGAGAGGAAAAGGATCGTGTTAGAAAGATCGGAAAGGAGGGGAGGTCAGAAAACAAAGGGAATAAGACAACTTCCGCTAACTGTCATCATAATCAGAGCCGAGATAGTTAAAGCATTGCAGACGAAATCTCCACCGCACGCCCCATAATCGCCCGCATTACTGACATGTGCCAGAGTATGTCATGACAGTGCTGTACATCCCAATCTCCACCGTTGATCTTACTTGTAAGGACGAGCTCGGAGCCCTTGGATCAAAGAAGAAGACGACAAGACCAACACCTTTCACGCCCAGCCTTCGGATCGCCCTTGACAAGAAAATTTTGGCCCGTCAGATTAGAAGAGAAAAAGGACAAAAATTCTGAAAGGGATCTCAGCCGGTCGTTATGATTCTCTTTAATTCCCGAGCCTCAGATCATGTCCTTTAAAATCCTAACCCTCCATCTCCCTCAAAATAAATCCTGACCCTTCATGGGGAGCACCCGGTTCCTATAAATACCTGCATGAAAACTGTTCAAGGAATACGAAAAAAAGGGGTGGTGACTATAGCGGAAGAACTCTGAAACTTAATTCAATTCGTTACTCTGCTATTTTTAAGCTTTCATAAGAAAAACTTTTGAAACCAGTTTTCTGAAGTGTTTTCTTGGAAAGGGATTTTTGAATACTGAAACTCTCCATTTTCAGTTCGTTCATTATCCTGTGACACTCTTACTTTCAGTTCTTAGTTATCTTTATTTCCACTCTTATTGTCCAAGCTCAACTTCATTCAAACTCGGTTATTATTTTGACCTGACTGCATTTTAGAGAAACATCCTTCATTTCAAGGCGAACCTTAGCCCTCAGGCTATCAGCCCGCAGTCCTATTATGTTTTGTGATTCTGTAGTTAGTTCAATAGATTCGGCTCCCTACAGGTGAGTGCTCATATCGCTGCTTTATCAAGTGCTCGTTTTGATTTTACGTATTTCCTTTGTTTTTTTTATGTATGTAATTTTCACCAAGTTTATATTGCGTTAAAAAAACGCGGAGAAGGTTATTCTAGAGTTTACTTCTTTGTTAATTAGTCCATTCTTTTTGTTAATCTTTGTTACTTCTAAATGCAAGTGTTCTAATCTCGAGTAGCGTATAAGTGGTTGGATAAAATGTAGGTAACTGTATCTTGAGAGTCTCTTTAAAATAATAAAAGGTCTAAATAATAAGTCAGGAAAATAGTAAGGTCGAATCACTAGAATAACATAAAAGACGATTGGGAAAGACGTCACAAGGCGGAGTAAAACCGAACCTTAGATAAGCAAATGGGACAGATCGGGTATTACTTGCCAAAATGTGCTGTTAGGGCGACTACATAGGAGGTCGGTGAAATTCGGTCTGTACCCCCTGTTCGGTCATGGGGTACCAATGAGTTAAAAGAAGCCTCATTCGGGTCCCTGGTATTGTTGGATGCCAAAACCCTTAGTCTTAGGCTCTTATGATGCATAGCTGTAATTAGATTTTAAGAGGTCGGAAAAATCCTTATCCGACTCCCATTCAAGTAAAGGAGATCGGAGGAGAGTTCTTATCCGATTCTCAACCAAAATTTTAGCAAATATTTAAAAGAGATCGGATGAGAGTTCTTATCCGATTCTCAACCAAAATTTTAATAAATATTTAAAAGAGATCGGAGGAGAGTTCTTATCCGATTCTCAATCCAAAAAAAATTCTAATTTTAACCTAAAAGAGATCGGAGGAGAGTTCTTATCCAATTCTTAACCAAAATTTTAGCAAATATTTAAAAAAGATCGGAGGAGAGTTCTTATCCGATTCTCAACCAAAATTTTAACAAATATTTAAAGGAGATCGGAGGAGAGTTCTTATCCGATTCTCAATCCAAAATTTTAATAAATATTTAAAAGAGATCGGAGGAGAGTTCTTGTCCGATTCTCAATCCAAAAAAATTCTAATTTTAACCTAAAAGAGATCGGAGGAGAGTTCTTATCCGATCTCCAATCGAAATTTTAATCTAAAAGAGATCGGAGGAGAGTTCTTATCCGATTCTCAAATCGAATTCTAACAAATATGCAAAATAACCCCTTAAACAAAACTGATACGCTGTAGTAACTCACTAAGGGTTGTCTCATTTATTTATGTATCTGGGAAACCCGAATTAGTGAAAAATCAAATATTCCCTTTTACCAAGAGGATTAACATCTCCGTTCGAACCTCCTAACTATTAATTTTAGTTTATAAAGAACTTGAAGTTAAATCTGCTTACCCTCATTGAGGGACGAGGTGGGGTGCCTAACACCTTCCCCACCCGTTTGCGGACCCCGAACTTAGAATCTCTGTTTTTGAAGTGGTTTCATTCTAATTCATTTTCACAAATGGTTTTCTTTAATTTTCCTCAAAATTAAAGTGGCGACTCCTCACTCTTTCCCACTTCGATGAGGGTTCGTCCAGGCGACCGAAAAAAACCTTGCGACACAGACTTTTAGGGAGCACCAGCTATATGCCAAATTTTCAAAATGTGAATTTTGGCTAGAAAGCATCTCATTCTTGGGACACGTGGTTTCTATTGAAGGTATTCAAGTGGATCCCAAGAAAATTGAAGCTGTAACTGATTGGCTTAGGCCTACAATAATCACTAAGGTGTGAAGTTTTCTGGGCCTAGCTGGCTACTATAGGCGTTTTGTGCTGGATTTTTCCAGGATAGCAGCTCCCCTAACTAATTTGACTAGGAAGAATGTTCCATTCATTTGGACAGATGAGTGTGAGGAGAGTTTCCAGAAGCTTAAGGAGTCTCTATCCACTGCCCTAGTGTTGACACTACCGATGAGTGGTGAAGGATATACCGTGTACTGTGACGCCTCCAGAGTTGGTTTAGGATGTGTTTTGATGCATAATGGAAAATTAGTGGCTTATTTTTCGAGACAGCTGAAGAGGCATGAGCAGAACTACCCCACTCATGATTTGGAAATGGCGGTTGTAGTCTTTGCACTAAAAATCTAGAGACACTACCTGTATGGTGAAGTGTGCGAGATATACACCGACCACAAGAGTTTGAAGTACATCTTCTAACAGATGGATTTAAACTTGAGACAGAGGAGATGGATGGAGCTTCTGAAGGACTATGATTGCACCATCCAGTACCACCTTAGGAAGGCCAATGTAGTAGCAGATGCTTTGAGCAGAAAATCTTCTGGCAGTTTGGCGCACATTTTAGCGGAGAAGAGACCATTGATTCAGGAAGTACATGAGTTGATGGATCAAGGTTTAATCCTAGATCTTTCAGATGAGGGGGTATTGCTGGCTCATTTTTCAGTGAGGCCAGACTTGTGACACAGAGTTAGAGTTTCCCAGCACAGAGACCAATAATTGATGAAGATCATAGAAAGAGTACAGCAATGTGAAGGTAGTGAGTTTGGATTTGCCAATGATGGCGCCCTTTTGCAAGGTTCTAGGATATGTGTGCCCGATGTGGACAATCTCAGAAATGAAATCATGCGAGAGGCACACTATACACTGTACAATGTCCACCCAGGCTCCACCAAGATGTACCATGATGTGAAAGATAGCTATTGGTGGAATGGCATAAAGAGAGACATAGCAGACTTTGTGTCCAAGTGCTTGACTTGTCAGAAGGTAAAGTTTGAATACCAGAGGCCGTCAGGGAAGCTGCAAGAGCTCCCTATCCTAGAATGGAAGTGGGATGTAACACCCCTATTTGCATAGCCTGGTATATTTCACTGTTTCGATGACCGGTGTTGGTCCGGACAATTAAAGGGATTAGAACCACACTTAAGACAACTAGAAAAGCCATAAACACAAATAATTAGTAATTGCCAATTAGTTAAGTACAAATAAGAAAAACAGAACATAAGAAATTAAACGAGCCGAGAGTCACAGCGATAGGTGACCTTCTCGGGAAGGACTGCGAAGTCATTTTAAACTCAAATTTCGAACCGTAAAATGTGACGCTGCGGTCCTTAGGACCATTACGAATACAGTGGAAAAGAGAAAATCACGAAAAAGAACTTTTAAGCCAGTCCAATAATTAGGTCAGGGAGCCGGAAGAAATATTAAATTAATTGCAAATCGGATGAACCAGCGAGGGGCAATTTGGTCAATTGACCACGAGTGACTCTGACCTAATCACAAATAAAATAGGAGAAAAGAAAATTTCAAAATCGAGAATTAAATTAAAAAACTAATAGAAAAATAAATAGAAAAAAAAAGAAAATGAAAAAGTTAAAAAGGTGATGACACCATGCATGATGCCATAAAAATAATAATTAATATATTTAATTAAATTGATTTTTGGTCTTTCATAAGACATAAAAGAAGCATAAAAAAAAAAGAAAAAAAAAAGAGAAAACTTATCTCTCAACCCGTCACTCACCTCTCTCTTTCCCTCACCCTCACTTTCCTCCATTAACAAGCTTTTAAAGCTTGAAAAATTTAGTTCTTCCCCCACAAATTTCAACCCTAAATCTTAAAAAGCTTCTAAGTTACCCTAGAAAAGAAGATTGAAGAAGAATAGGAAGGAAGAAAGTGAAGAGTGGGTTAGCTAGGAAATCTCACAAGAGAGGTAAGTTAATTTAATCTTTTTCTTTAGTTTAATTAAGTGAAGTTGAGTTGTAATTTCATATGAAATGGAAGAATTGATGCTTGTATGGAAATAGTGAATTTTTGGCAGCCATGGAAGTTTATGGAATTGATGTGCTTTGATTTAATTAAACATGCCTTCTAGCTTGATCAGTGATGCTTATATGATGTATAGGTTGAGGTTGCCTTGAATTGCTTAGAATTGAGAAGTTGAAAATTTAGGGTTCTTGGCACCTAGGGTTTGGGGAGAAAAATTTGTGAATGAGACATGATGTAGTTAACCTTATTTGAGTTGAATAATGGTCATTTGTGACCGATTGAGGTGTGTTAGAAGTGTTTGAACCCAAACCAAATTCGGGTTGAGTGTGGTCATGCTGTTGGCAGCATGACTAAGGTCCTTTTGAGGGACCAAAAATGAAATTTTATAAGTCCAATTGGTATGAGACCAATTGGGAATGAAAATAGATACTAAATGACACAATTTTCATTCAGGAAGCATGCTCAAAAAGTGACCAAAACCTAGTGAACAAATTGACCAAAGTTGGAAAATTGCAGGCTACCCTGTATAAACTAACCAAATGAACAGTATTTGTTCATTTGGTCATAACTTGAGCTAGACAGGTCAAAATGACCTGAAATTTTACCAGTGGTTATTTGGGATATAGACCTAAAACTTTCATGCGGAACAGCAACCCAAATTATGCCATTAACCCAATCAAATTAATGAGCAAAGTTGGATCACTGAATCTGCAGGACTGCAGATTTACCATATGAACAGTAAAGTTTCAATGGCTATAACTCTCTCTAGAAAACTCCGATTTAAGCGATTCTTGAACCGATGGAAACTTAAGACATAGTAGAACATTTCATATGAAGAAAATTAGACCAAATTATGGACTTAAGTTGATTAAATTACTAAACGAAGTTGGATCAATAAATCTGCTAGAACTAAAATCTGCAGCATGAACAGTAACCATTTTTTAGACATAACTTGAGCTACAAAACTCTAATTGGGATGATTCAAAAAGGGGAATAAACTTAAGATAATAGGGAACATTTTCTATGAAGAAAGTTTTGTCAAATTCTAACAGTAAAATGATCAATGGAACAGTGCAACCTAAAGCACCAAAACTGAAAATTTTCAATTTTTCTTAAAAGACCTAGAATTTGAATAAACAACCAAAACCAACAAATTTAGTGATCAAAATGTGGAATGTGGGTGATTTTGGAATTCTCATACCTATTAAGCCTTAGAAAGTCAACAATTGGACTTGAATAGTATAGTGAATAGTAACCCCGAAACACAAAATTTCAAGAACGTCGAGTTTAGCACGTTAGAGCTAGGTAAAAGTGAAGTTAAATTTATTTTTGGATTTATGCTAAGTTATGGTACTGAAACACTGTAAAATTATGTGTTTCAGTTGAAAAGAATACCGGGAAAGAACTCGAGGAACCGAGTCAAGGCCAAGAGGCGACTCGCTTGAGGTTTGTGCACAACATCACTATGCTTTAAAATTCATTGATAAAGTGATTGAAATATGTATTTTACTTTTGCTTTGAATTATTGAAAGTTTATTTTTGACATTATTTATGATGTTTTGATTTAAACTGTGAAAGTTATTGTGTATATTTGAAATAGCAATATTTAGCAAATTGTTAAGATAAGTTTTGAAACCACAGTGTCATGACCATATATTTGAACACCTCACTAGCACGACTAGTGGGGGTAATTAGTTTCGAATTTTGATTCCTTCTCTGGAGAAGTGTTGAGGTGTGCCAGTAGAAGAGGATGTGAATGGATATCCATATATTTGAGCTAGCTAGCCTTGTGATGTGATTTCTCTTTAGCCTCTGGCTATTGAGATTCTATTTGTTTCGAATGGCATGAACTAAACTGTGGGTTTTATGAAATGTGATTTGATACTTCAAAATGAAATTGTTTGGGATTAAAATCTCATAATGCATGATTTGTATTTAATTTTCATGTTCAGTCAAATTTTTGAATGAATGTGATTTAAGTTATGCATAAAGATTATTTTAGTATGTTGTGCACCACTGAGTCCTAGTACTTAGCGATAGCTTTTATTGCTGTCGCAGATATAGAGACTAGAGGAGAAGCAGTGGTATTTCTTGAGGATTGAGGATTTATCAGCTTGAAGTTATCGGGTATAATTTATACCATGCCTGTAAATATTTATTTTGATGTATGTATTGCACATAAATATATGGACATGTAAATCGGTCTTGAGCAGTTTGTACAAAATTTGCATAAAGTTGTAATAAAATTTAGTGGAATTTTCATACTGTAGATTTTGGTATGACATATATATATATATAGTTTTTTGTCTTTAATGAATGGAAATGTTTTATTTTAATTTCAATGAGATTGATAGATATCATTTTACTGATGATTGAACTTTGGAAATTGAGAAATGTTGATTGTGAAATCTTGAGATTTGATATTGATTGAGAAATCGAAGTAGTGGTTGAGAAATTTTTTGAAAGTACTTTTTACAGGCATTTGAAGAACTATTTTCTCAAAATATAGACGGAACTCTGTCAAAATTTTTATAAAATTTGCGAAAAAATAAAATGGGCCAAAAGTTTTAACTAGTTTTTAATTTCAATTAAATGTTTTAAACACCTATTAGAAAACGCTCACCACTTAACAAAAGTAAGAAAATTATTTTAAAATCCCTTGTAGGGTACTTAATGAGTTGTCGGTGGGTGAGTTGTCGGTGGGTGAAGTTCGGTAGTTCATTAGGTATTCTACGGGATCATGTTATGCCTTACAGAGGGGTAAGGTGTGACATGTTTTAGTGGTATCAGAGCAAAATTTTTGAAGTATGTTTTAACTTGAGATTTTGTGTCTTTCTTGTTAAGTACAACTGCTCAATGTCCATAATTGTTACATACAGTGCATTACATCATGAATATGAACTAACGGAGGGAAATCTCCTTGTGTTACTTGTTCAGGAGATACCCTAACTTCAGATTGAGATGGAAGAAGGGGATCGCTCAGTCGAGCAATTTGTTGAAGCTGAGGCACAAGGGAAGCCGGCTTTCTGAGAATGTTAGTGGATCTATAGCACCGGCCCATAAATGCCACGATTTCTGCCGCAGTTCGCCTGTGAGATGGCTACGATGTTTCAACAAATGGCTGGGGGTATGCCTGTTCAAGCTCTACCCCAAACACCTATGGCACAACCACTGCCTCCAACTAGTCAGTATGATAAATTATTGAAGTATGGGGCTGCAGAATTTAAGGGGACAGTGGATCCTTTAGAGGCAAAGCAATGGCTTGAAAGAATGGACAGAGTATTTAAGAAGTTTTGCCAAGATGAGCGAAGTTTGAGTATTACGTGTCGCTACGCAGGGATGCATATAATTGGTGGAAGACCATCCCCACGGCTTAGTTTGAAGCACGATCTTGACACAGGATGACTTATCGAGAATTCAAGCGAAATACATCGGATGCATATGTTGATCAGAAATTGCAAGAATTTTTTAGTCTAAAACAAGGCAACAGATCAGTGGCAGAGTATGAGAAGGAGTTCTCCTGCTTAAGTCATTATGCTGGGAGTCTCCTTTCCACCAGCAAGGCAAGGTGCAAGAGATTTGATACGGGTTTGAAGCCCAGCATAAGGATGCAAGTTGTGGGATTTCGACACAGCAACTTCTCAGAGCTCATGTCTCAAGCACTTGAGTTGGAAAGAATAGAATCAGAAGCAACCCCAGTGAAAGAAAAATCAGAGAAAGCTGAGAAATCAGAAAAAGACAAGGGGAAAAAGTCAGTAGAACAGAGTTTTGGTGGGACTTCTGGGAAAAAAAAGAAATTTAGTGGACCCAGCAGGGTCGAGGTAGAAGATTTGGTAGGGGCAGATTTTCCGGATAGAAACCCCCTAGGTCTGGTCAGCAGTCGAGCAGGGGTTCACATTCTGCCCGCCCTTGTGAGACTTGTGGCAAGATTCATGGGAGGGAATGCTATTGGGCCATTGGAGCCTATTTTAACTGTGGAGGCAAGGGCCATATAGCTAAAGACTGCACTAGTGCTCCATTTTTGAGATATGGTCCAGCTCCTACTACTGTCGAGGGATCTATTCAGAGTCCTGCTCCCAGAGATTCACAGTCAGTTGGCAGAGGAAGAGGCAGAGGTAGAGGCACTGCTTGAGCGATCGAGAACACGATTGGTCAATCGGCACAAGGAAGTGCTTGACGAGTTTACACGATGAGACAGCGAGAAGAGGCTGAGACTTCCGATGTGGTAGCTAGTACATTCTCTATCTCTGATCAAGAAGTATTTGTATTGTCTGATCCGGGTTCAACCCATTCATATGTTAGTGCTAGCATAGTCTGTTCACTTGCTGTTCCATGTGTACAAATGGGTTTTGAAGTGCTAGTAACTAGTTCGTTAGGACAAGAGGTCTGGGTCAACAGAATCTATAGAGACTGTCCTTTGGTGATCCAAGGACATGTTTTCCTGTCAGACTTGATAGAAATGCCCTTCAGAGAGTATGATATCATCTTGGGATGGATTGGTTAGCCAGGCATCACGCTATGATTGACTATAGACTGAAGACAGTCACTTTTGATCTCCCTTTATACGGTGATGTGGTAATACATGGGGAGAGGCATTTACTGCCATCAAACATCATTTCGGCTGCACTAGCCAAAAGGATGATCAGAAAGGGGTGTGAAGCATACTTGGCACATGTGATAGACACCCAGGTGGGGAGTCCAACCCTAAGGGACATCCCTACAGTATGTGACTTTCCGGATGTGTTTCCCGATGAATTGCCAGGATTACCTCCAGAAAGAGAGATGCAGTTTGAAATTGATGTTATGCCTGGTGTGGACCCAATCTCTATAACGCCATACAGAATGGCACCAGCAGAACTAAAAGAATTGAAAGTACAGTTGCAAGAGTTGCTTGACAAAGGCTTCATCTGCCCTAGTGTTTCACCTTGGGGAGCGCCAGTGTTGTTTGTAAAGAAGAAGGATGGCACTCTCCGATAATGCATTGACTATCGGCAGTTGAATAAGGTGACAATAAAGAACAGATACCCATTGCCCCGTATTGATGACTTATTTGATCAATTGAGGGGTGTAGCTGTGTTCTCCAAAATTGACCTGAGATCAGGTTATTATCAGCTGAAAGTACAAGATCAGAGTATTCCTAAAACTGCCTTCAGAACCCGTTATGGCCATTATGAGTTTTTGGTTATGCCATTCGGGTTAACTAATGCTCCGGCTGCTTTTATGGATCTGATGAACACTATCTTCAGACCATACCTCGACCAGTTTGTTGTGGTATTCATTGATGATATATTGGTCTATTCGAGGAATGCAGAAGAGCATGATAGACATCTGCGGATTGTACTGCAGACTTTGAGGGAGAAACAGCTATATGTCAAATTGTCGAAGTGTGAATTTTGGCTAAAGAAAATATCTTTCTTGGGGCATGTAGTATTAGAAGAGGGCATCAAGGTAGATCCAAGTAAGATTGAAGCTATCCTTAATTGGAGGCCACTCAGAAATGTCACAGAGATTCGCAGTTTTCTGGGTTTAGCTGGATACTACCGTAGATTTGTCAAGGGATTTTCCATGTTGGCATCTCCATTGACTAAGCTACTCCGAAAAGATGTAAAATTTCAGTGGACGGATAAATGCCAACAGAGTTTTGATGAATTGAAAAGATGTTTGACTGAAGCTCCAGTCCTGACTTTACCTACATCGGGTAAAGAATATACAGTTTACAGCGATGCTTCTCACAATGGGTTAGGTTGTGTCTTGATGCAAGATCGAAATGTGGTTGCCTATGCATCACACCAGCTGAAACCGCATGAGAGAAATTATCCAACACATGATTTGAAGCTTGCAGCTATTGTGTTTGCTCTTAAGATCTGGAGACATTATTTGTACGGGGAGAAGTGCTACATCTATACAGATCATAAGAGTTTAAAGTATTTGGGCACCCAGAAAGAGCTGAATTTGAGACAAAGGAGATAGTTAGAGTTGATAAAAGACTATGATTGTCTAATAGACTATAAGCCAGGGAAAGCTAATGTTGTAGCTGATGCCTTAAGTCGCAAGACTATGGCAAGTCTACGGGTTACTCCTTTATCTTTGGTACATGAGTTAAGATCATTGCATGCCAGCTTAGAGATTAATAATGATGGGCAGACAGCAGTTGCATGGCATGTACAGCCAGTGTTGATTGATCAGATTAGAATGGCTGCTTAGAATGATCAGAAGTATCAGAAGCTGATGGAAGAAGTCCGACAGAGCAAGAAACCAGAATTCTCAATAAGAGATGATGGTCTACTGCTACACCAAGGCAGAATATGTGTTCCTAATGATGTTGATTTGAGACAGATCATTTTGAAGGAAGCACATGAGTCTCCTTTTGCCATGCACCCTGGTGGCACAAAAATGTATAGGGGGCTAAAGGAGCATTACTGGTGGATGGGTATCAAGAGAGATGTGGCAGAGTTTGTTTCCAAATGCCTAACTTGTCAGCAAGTGAAGGCAGAGCATCGAGTACCTGCTGGGTTGTTACATCCACTACCAGTACCAGAATGAAAATGGGAGAGAATAACGATGGATTATGTGATGGGACTTCCGAGGACACAGAAGAGCCATGATGCAGTATGGGTCATTGTTGATAGACTGACCAAGTCTGCTCATTTTCTACCAGTTCGGATGGACTACAGTTTAGAAAGATTGGCCAAGTTGTACATTGATGAGATTGTGAGACTGCATGGAGTGCCAGTATCCATTGTATTAGATAGAGATCCTAGGTTCACTTCTAGATTCTGGGATAGTCTTCAGAGAGCCCTAGGAACTAGATTGAATTTCAGTACTGCATTCCACCCACAGATAGATGGCCAGTCTGAGAGGGTAATTCAGATCTTAGAGGACATGCTACGAGCTTATGTGATTGAATTTGAGAGCAGTTGGGATACACACTTGCCTTTGATTGAGTTTGCTTACAATAACAGCTACCAATCCAGTATTGGGATACCTCCATATGAAGCTTTGTATGGCAGAAAATGTAGAACCCCGTTGTGTTGGGATGACATGGGTGAAAGAAAGATGATTGGACCCGAAATTATTCAACAAACTGAAGAGAAAATTAGGGTAATCCGAGATCGACTTAAGACTGCATCAGACCGTCAGAAGTCCTACATTGATTTGAAGAGAAGAGATATTGAGTATGCAATGGGTGAGAAAGTTTTCCTCAAGGTTTCTCCATGTAAGAGAATTATGAGATTCGGCAGAAAGGGGAAACTGAGTCCTCATTTTATCGGGCCATATGAGGTTCTGGAAAGAGTGGGTCCTTTGGCATACCATTTGGCACTACCTCCAGAGTTAGAGAAGATACATAATGTCTTCCATGTGTCTATGTTGAGGAGGCATCGATCAGACCTATCTCATGTACTACTAGTAGAGGAAATTGAAGTAAATCCAGACCTCACATATGAAGAAGAACCCATAGTGATTCTGGCTTATAAGGTGAAGCAGCTACGGAACAAGCAGATACCATTGGTAAAAGTTTTGTGGAACCATCATTCGGGCCAGGAGGCTACTTGGGAACGAGAGGAAGACATGAGAGACGAAGCCACGGTGTTGAGAGATTGATACGAGTAAAATTTCAAGGCGAAATTTATTTTAAGGGGGAGAATTGTAACACCCTATTTGCATAGCTGGTATATTTCAACATTATTGGTAGTGTCGGTCCGGACAATTAAGGGGATTAGAACCACACTTAAGATAACTAGATAAGTCATAAACACAAATAATTAGTAATTGCCAATTAGTTAAGTATAAATAAGAAAAACAGAATATAAGAAGTTAAACAAGCCGAGAGTCACAGCAATGGGTGACCTTCCCGGGAAGGACTGCGAAGTCATTTTAAACTCAAATTTGGAACCGTAAAATGTGACGCTGTAGTCCTTAGGACCATTACAAACACAGTGGAAAAGAGAAAATCACGAAAAAGAACTATTAAGCCAGTCAAATAATTGGGTCAGAGAGCCAGAAGAAATATTGAATTAATTACAAACCGGGATGAACCGGCGAGAGGCAATTTGGTTAATTGACCCCGAGAGCTGACTCCTGACCTAATTGTCAATAAAATCGGAGAAAAGAAAATTTCAGAATCGAGAATTAAATTAAAGAACTAATAGAAAAATAAATAGAAAAAAAAAAGGAAAATGAAAAAGTTAAAAAGGTGATGACATCATGCATGACATCATGCATGATGCCATAAAAATAATAATTAATATATTTAATTAAATTGATTTTTGGTCTTTCATAAGACATAAAAGAAGCATAAAAAAAAGAAAAAAAATGAGAAAACTTATCTCTCAACTCGTCACTCACCTCTCTTTTTCCCTCACCTTCACTTTCCTCCATTAACAAGCTTTTAAAGCTTGAAAAATTTAGTTCTTCCCCCACAAATTTCAACCCTAAATCTTAAAAAAGCTTCTAAGTTACCCTAGAAAAGAAGATTGAAGAAGAATAGGAAGGAAGAAAGTGAAGAGTGGGTTAGCTAGGAAATCTCACAAGAGAGGTAAGTTAATTTAATCTTTTTCTTTAGTTTAATTAAGTGAAGTTGAGTTGAAATTTCATATGAAATGGAAGAATTGATGCTTGTATGGAAATAATGAATTTTTGGCAGACATGGAAGTTTATGGAATTGATGTGTTTTGATTTAATTAAACATGCCTTCTAGCTTGATTAGTGATGCTTATATGATGTATAGGTTGAGGTTGCCTTGAATTGCTTAGAATTGAGATGTTGAAAATTTAGGGTTCTTGGCACCTAGGGTTTAGGGAGAAAAATTTGTGAATGAGCCATATGATGTAGTTAGCCTTATTTGAGTTGAATAATAGTCATTTGTGACCAATTGAGGTGTGTTAGAAGTGTTTGAACCCAAACCAAATTCGGGTTGAGTGTGGTCATGCTGCTGGCAGCATGACCAAGGTCCCTTTGAGGGACCAAAAATGAAATTTTACAAGTCCAATTGGTATGAGACCAATTGGGAATGAAAATAGACACTAAATGACACAATTTTCATTTAGGAAGCATGCCCAAAAAGTGACCAAAACCTAGTGAACAAATTGACCAAAGTTGAAAAATTGCAGGCTGCCCTGTATAAACTGACCAAATGAACAGTATTTATTCATTTGGGCATAACTTGAGCTAGGCAGGTCAAAATGACCTGAAATTTTACCAGTGGTTAGATGGGATATAGACCTAAAACTTTTATGAAGAACACCAACCCAAATTATGCCATTAACCCAATCAAATTACTGAGCAAAGTTGGATCACTGAATCTGCAGGACTGCAGATTTACCATATGAACAGTAAAGTTTCAATGGCTATAACTCTCTCTAGAAAACTCTGATTTAAGCGATTCTTGAACCGATGGAAACCTAAGACATAGTAGAACATTTCATATGAAGAAAATTAGACCAAATTATGGACTTAAATTGATCAAATTGCTGAACGAAATTGGATCAATAAATCTGCCAGAACTAAAATCTGCAGCATGAACAGTAACCGTATTTTGGACATAACTTGAGCTACAAAACTCCAATTGGGGTGATTCAAAAAGGAGAATAAACTTAAGACAATAGGGAACATTTTCTATGAAGAAAGTTTTGCCAAATTCCAACAGTAAAATGACCAATGGAACAGTGCAACCTAAGGCACCAAAACTAAAAATTTTCAATTTTTCTTAAAAGACCTAGAATTTGAATAAACAACCAAAACCAATAAATTTAATGACCAAAATGTGGTATGTGGCTGAAGTTGGAATTCTCATACCTATTAAGCCTTAGAAAGTCAACAATTGGACTTGAATAGTGTAGTGACTAGTAATCCCGAAACACAAAATTTCAAAAACGTCGAGTTTAGCACGTTAGAGTTAGGTAAAAGTGAAGTTAAATTTATTTTTGGATTTATGCTAAGTTATGGTACTGAAACACTGTAAAATTGTGTGTTTCAGTTTAAAAGAATATCGGAAAAGAACTCGAGGAACCGAGTCAAGGCCAAGAGGCGACTCGCTTGAGGTTTGTGCACAACATCACTATGCTTTAAAATTCATTGAAAAAGTGATTGAAATATGTATTTTACTTTTACTTTGAATTGTTAAAAGTTTATTTGTGACATTATTTATGATGTTTTGATTTAAACTGTGAAAGTTATTGTGTATATTTGAAATAGCAATGTTTAGCAGATTGTTAAGATAAGTTTTGAAACCACAGTGTCATGACCATAAATTTGAACATCTCACTAGCACGACTAGTGGGGGTAATTAGTTTCGAATTTTGATTCCTTCTCTGGAGAAGTGTTGAGGTGTGCCAGTAGAAGAGGAAGTGAATGGATATCCATATATTTGAGCTAGCTAGCCTTGTGATGTGATTTCTCTTTAGCCTCTGGCTATTGAGATTATATTTGTTTCGAATGGCATGAACTAACTGTGGGTTTTATGAAATGTGATTTGATACTTCAAAATGAAATTGTTTGGGATTAAAATCTCATAATGCATGATTTGTATTTAATTTTCATGTTCAGTCAAATCTTTGAATAAATGTGATTTAAGTTCTGCATAAAGATTATTTTAGTATGTTGTGCACCACTGAGTCCTAGTACTCGTGATGACTTTATTCTTGTCATGAGATATAGAGACTAGAGGAGTAACAGACTGAGCTGCTGAGGATTGAGGATTTATCAGCTTGAAGTTATCAGATATAATTTATACCCTGCCTGTAAATATTTATTTTGATGTATATATTGCACATAAATGTATGGACATGTAAATCGGTCTTGAGCAGTTTGTACAAAATTTACATAAAGTTGTAATAAAATTTAGTGGAATTTTCATACTGTAGATTTTGGTATGATATATATATATATATATATATATATATATATATATATATAGTTTGTTGTCTTTAATGAATGGAAATGTTTTATTTTAATTTGAATGAGATTGATAGATATCATTTTACTGATAATTGAACTTTGGAAATTGAGAAATGTTGATTATGGAATCTTGAGATTTGAGATTGATTGAGAAATTGAAGTAGTGGTTGAGAAAATTTTTGAAAGTGCTTTTTACACGTATTTGAAGAACTGTTTTCTCAAAATATAAACGGAACTCTGTCAAAATTTTTATAAAATTTGCGGAAAAATAAAATGGGCCAAAAGTTTTAACTCGTTTTTAATTTCAATTAAATGTTTTAAACACCTATTAGAAAATGCTCACCACTTAACAAAAGTAAGAAAATTGTTTTAAAATCCCTTGTAAAGTACTTAATGAGTTATCGGTAGGTGAAGTTTGGTAGTTCATTAGGTATTCTACGGGATCATGTTATGCCTTACAGAGGGATAAGGTGTGACATGGGAAATGATTACTATGGATTTTGTGACTGGGTTGCCTCGTATCACACGAGGATATGATTCGATATGGGTAATTGTAGACCACCTAACTAAATCAGCTCATTTCTTGCCTGTAAAGACTACATATTTTGTTGCACAGTACGCCCGACTCTACATTCAAGAAATAATCAGATTGCATGGATTTTCTGCTTCCATAATATCTGAAAGAGGGCCCCAGTTCACTTCTCGGTTTTAGAGGAAGTTGCAGGAGGCACTTGCACCTTGATTGAACTTTAATCGCTTTCCACCCTCGAGATGGATGGACAGTCCGAAAGGACAATCCAAACACTGGAAGACATGCTTCGCATGAGTGTTTTGGATTTTGGAGGTCAATGGGATGATCAGCTAGCTTTGGTGGAGTTTGCCTACAACAACAGTTACCATTCCAACATAGGGATGGCACCCTATGAGGCACTATATGGAAGAAAGTGTAGGTCTCCTCTGTGTTGGACGGAAATGGGAGAAGCGAAGGTGCATGATGTAGACCTAGTGCAGTACACTTCAGAGATAGTTCCTTTAATCAGGGAACGATTGAAAACAGCTTTCAGTAGGCAGAAGAGTTATGCAGACCCCAGACGGAGGGATGTGGAGTTTGCAGTAGGCGACTATGTATTCCTGAAGGTTTCTCCGATGAAGGGAGTCATGAGATTTGGAAAGAAGGGCAAGTTGGCACCTCGGTATATAGGACCTTTTGAGATTACTGATAGAGTTGGAGCAGTTGCCTACCAGTTGGAGCTACCACCCAACCTTTCTCATGTTCATCCTGTGTTTCACATCTCCATGCTCAGGAAATACATTCCTGATCCTTCTCATGTGCTACAGCCGGATGTAATAGAGCTAAAAGAAAACTTGACGTTTGAGGAGCAACCTGTAGCTATAGTGGACTACCAAGTGAGGCAGCTAAGATCAAAACAGATCCCTATGGTTAAGGTTTTGTGGAGGAGCCAATCAATGGAAGAGTGCACTTGGGAGTCAGAACGGGACATAGCAAGTACCCTTATCTGTTTAATGTGTAATCCTATACTTTATTCTGCCTTGTGTGAAATTCGAGGATGAATTTTCTGTAAGGGGGGAAGAATGTAACACCTCTAATTTTTAAATTTATTATTTTTGAGTAAATATTGATATTTTTATTTTATTTGAATTTAGGAAATTATTTGAAATTTTTCGAATTTTAGAAATCGGGTTTGATTTTCCAAAAATAAAAACTTTGATGATTTTTAAAAATTAATTTAAAGATCACGTGGCAAAACTAAAAATTATTTTGATTCTACGAATTTTTTTGAGTTTTCTAGAATTTTTTTGGAATTTTTGGGCCTCGTTTTTTGTCCCAAGGCAAAGTAAAAAATTCAAAATTTTATATCCTGAATCGAATCGGCCGAATCGAACATGACCGGATCGAACCGGCCGAATCGAGCTGGCACCTTCTCTTTCTTCTTTTTCTTCCTGTGTTGCGTCGCCTCTCTCTCTTTCTCTCCCGTTTTCTCTCTCCTCTCACCTCCCCTCGCCGGCGAACTGCCACCCAGTCCTCCTCAACTCGTGGCGCACTGACCTCCTCCCACCATGCGTCGCTGGAACGCCGAGAAACGTCACGCATAAACGCAGCGCCGCGTACTTTGTCTTCCCAATGCGATCCGGCCAACGATTGGGCCGAGTCTTGTGTCAAACACCATCTACACCTCGAGAGCTTTCTACTGACACTAAGAACACTAAAATCCATTAAGCGGTTTGTCCAATTTTTGTCCAGAAAGTTTTAGCCCATTTTGACTTTTGGGCTAGATTTCTCTCAAACCGTGAACCCCACAAGAAAACCGAGAGTACGAGAGCGCTCCACTCGTCGAGAGCTTCACGGCAATATAAATTTCAAAATTTTCAGACACTATTTTTCGGTGGGTCCCACGGAACTTCGTAGTGTTTTTTTCGAGTATTAAATGAGTTTAGAAAATTTCATAAAATTTATGTACTAACCCCCGTGTTGTGGGCTTCGTGTAACCATCTTCTATTTAAGAAAATTCGACAGTTGTCCGGGTCTGTGAATTTTCAGCCAGACAGACCGGCTACCGAAAAATTCTTGGAATTAGATCGAGATTTTGGCTACCCCACCATTGTCAGATGTCCTGAGCGCGTCTCCAGAGTCAGAATCGGCATAGGTAAACCCGAACCTTACTTTTTCGTAATTTTCTAGTGCTTGAATTAGATTAAAATTTCATAAAATATTCGTGGTAGCTCAGAAAATTATGATTCTTTTTGCAATAGCCTAATAATATTGCTAAGGACCGCGGGGAAAAGTTTTAGAATTTTTAGAGCTTATTTGGGCAGTTTTTGCAAAAATGATCGATTATAAGGACTAAACTGTAAATTTACATATTATGATTGAGGACTGTTTGGATGGGCCCAGGAGGGGCTGTGTGATGTGATTGAGTTGTGAGTGTATGATTTGTGAATATAGAAGTGCGTTTTGAGCCCTTTTGCAGGTTGGGTAGGTCCTAGGTATAGGAGAGACTCTGCCGAATTTTTGACATGACTTAGGATGAATTTGGTCTTTTCTTAGTTTGTATTGAGTCAAATTTATTAAATGATTGTAGTAAAATTGTCAGGTGAGCCGGGACAGCCTTCTTCCTCCGCCCAGCCGCCACAGTGACCGCTATCAAGTGTGTGAGTAAAATATTAATTTTAATTGTAATTTCACCATTATTATATGTTCAAGCATGCCTATGCATCACTTATATGTATATATCTATGTAGTTAAACTCTAGGCACGTTTTATGTTGCATTCACAACTATTAAAGTGCCATGGATGTTGTTGTAGTAATTTAGAGCAGTGTGCGTGCGTTGGCGTGCGTGTGATGTGGTGTTGGCTATGGATAGGACGGGTAAACACGGCTTGAGATCTTCGCTGGGACCCGGTTCTTCGGGATAGACACGGCTTGAGTTCTTCGCTGGGACCCCGATTTGGTTATTAAGTGGAAGTCCGAGCTGAGTTCTTCGCTGGCACAAGTTGGATTAAGAAAGCTGTATAGGGGATCAGCTCCCATATATGTATTGTTTGACATTATCGGGTGTGTAAGTGCTCCAAATTACCTTTTTGCTGTTATGATGTGAAAATATTGCTGATGTTGCATTTCACTCTACAGGGTGCATTAGTTTTAGATATTTATAGAGATTATAGTTAAAATTGATATTTTACTCTCTGAGTCGAACGCTCACTCCTGTTCAATATTTTTCCAGGCCACAGGAGGATATTTTTTAGGTTAATCTGCTTTTCTCCCTCGCAGGTCGTTTATTAATGTGTGTATAAACCTGTTAACTCTAGAATTTCTACATGTGTTAGAAATAATTATTTGATTTGGGTCTGTAATATAAATTATTATTTTGGACCTGTAAACTTATTATTTTATGCATGTTGATGGATTGGATGAGGGAGCTGAGCTCCCATTTATTTTTATGACATTTGAGTATGTAGAGGGTGAGCTGAGCTCCCCAATTGATTGCATATTCTGTTTACAGGTCGGGTGAGTCAAAAACTCTTCATTGAAAGGTCCATTTTATGGCCGGACTCTATCCGGTTAAATTCTTGAAATTGGGCCCAAATGGGCCTTAGAGTTGGGTTAAGGAATAGTTAGGCTTACTACGGGCCTCGGGAGCTTTAGGCTGGCCCAGGTCCTAGTGCTGGTCTGGCCCATAGGTTGGGTCATGTCAATTATTATTATTTAAAATAAAAGAATAATGTAGTTTGAGCTTCAGTTATTAATTATTAATTATTACAATTTTCATCAATATTACTATATTAATATTTAATTTTTCTTTAATAATTTAAGTTACATTTAAGACTAATACATATTGTAACATATCTAATTAATTAATTAAAAAAGTAATTATCTATCATGTGTCGCAAATAAAGCTTGACTTACTTATTATTATTATTATTATTCTTTTATAACCAACAACATTTTATTAAACCAAAGAAAGGGAAGACACATCATTATTGAAGCAAAGACAAGTCAAGGGCAAGAACAGCAGAAACAACATTAGGAATATTTTCAATCCAAACATATTCTTGGTTCGCAGAAGAGAAATCATCCAACTTGGCTAACACATAGGCAACAGAGTTGTCAGATCTTTTAGTGAATGACCAAGAACAACGGTTCAGCAGGTGAGACCATTCAAAGCAATCTTGAATCACATACCCAAGGGGATTATGAGGAGTCTCCTTAGCTTATAATAGCTCAATAAGATGCTGACAATCTGATTCTGTAATTATATGAGGAAAACTCAATTCCACTGCCAATCTTAGGCCAAAGCCTCAGAGATATCTGATGTCCATGAGCCAAAAATGCACTTGAAGGTAGAAGCTAAAACATTACCAAATTCATCTCTAAAAATAACCCGTAGTTGAACCAGACCTGAAGAAGACATTCCAGCATCCACATTCAATTTGAAGAAACCTGGAGGAGGAGGGCACCATTTGTCAGCTAGAAACCTTTGGGATGGAAGAGAAGTAGCTGTGCAATGGGTAGCAGTTTGGTAAAATTCAGCTATAAGAACATCAGCATGAGAAATAATAGCACGAGGAGACCATTGAAGATTATCAAAAAACAACTTATTTCTAAACCTCCAAATGTAGTAACACAAACATGCAATGCGAAGCAATAAATGAGCATCAGATTTGGCCAAGAGACCCAACCACTAGAGCTTGAATGAGTGTCCATCAACATCAAACACCCAATGCAGACCAGCATGTTGCCATATAGGTTTAACCTGAGACTAATCCCGACAGAGATGAATAATTATTTCTTCTTGGGTGTAGAGAAGACAATTGGGAACAACAGATGGTGGGCGACCACTTAACAAGCTTCACGAAGGCAAAATATTTACTGCTGCATGCCAAACAAAGTTGATAACCTTTGGCAGACCAGGTATTTTCCAAATGGAATTCCATATGTGGTTAATAGTAGAGGAAGAAGATGTAGTAAGAGATAAATGATCGGATTGGAGCTGAAGGGAAATGCGATATCACTACAACTAGAGTATAGTCTAGATTTCTCAAAATGCTAAAGCAAAAAATCTGGTCAGTTGAAAGAACTCAATGGAATTAATCGAATGTTCTCATCATTGTCATCAATCACAAAATGTAAAATTACAGTTTAATCCTTATAATTGACCCTTTTTGCAAAAACTACCCAAATAAACTCTAAAAATTCTAAAACTTTGCCCCACGGTCCTTAGCAATATTACTAGGCTATTGCAAAAAGAATCATAATTTTCTGAGCTACCACGAATATTTTATGAATTTTTAATCCCATTTAAGCACTAGAAAATTACAAAAAAGCAAGGTTCGGGCTTACCTATGCCGATTCCGACTCCGGGGACGCGCTCGGGACGTCTGACAATGATGGGATAGCCAAAATCTCGATCCAATTCGAAGACTTTTTGGGTAGCCGGTCTGTCTAGCCGGAAATTCATAAACCCGGACAACTGTCGAATTTCCACGAATTGAAGGTACCTACACGAAGCCCACAACACGGGGGTTAGTATATAATTTTTACGGAATTTTCTAAGTTCATTTAAGGCTCGGAAAAACACTACGAAGTTCCATGGGATCCACTAAAAAATGGTGTCCAAAAATTTTGAAATTTATATTACCGCGAAGCTCTCGACGAGTGGAGTGCTCTGGTACTCTCAGTTTTTCTCGTGGGGTTCACGATTTGCGAGAAATCTAGCCCAAAAGTCAAAATGGGTTAAAACTTTCCGAACAAAAATTGGACAAACCGATCAATGGATTTTGGTGTTCTTGATGTCTATGGAAAGCTCTCGAGGTGTAGATGGTGTTTGACACAAGACCCGGCCCAATCGGTGGCCAGATCTGCCGGATTTCGATCGGAAAGTCAAAACTGCGCGCGCGCATTGGGTGGTCTTCGTGTGCATTTTTTGGCCGCCTGGAGCGTCGGCCGGCCGTGGGGAGGCGGTGGGGCGGTGTCCCGGCGAGGTGGGGAAGGCTGGGTGGCGACAGCGGGGCGGCCTGGGGGTGAGGGAGGAGAGAGAAAATGTGGGGGAGAGAGAGAGAGAGAGAGAGAGAGAGAGAGAGAGAGAGGAGGAGGAGGAAAGGCGCGCGGGAAGAAAAAGAAGAAGAAGAAGGAGCTGGCCCGATTCGGCCTATCAGATCTGATCCAGTTCGATTCGGCCAATTCTATTCAGGGTATCCGAAATTAAATTTTTATTCTGCCTTGGGACCAAAAAACGAGGCCCTAAAATTCCAAAAAAATTCTAGAAAACTCAAAAAATTCGTAGACTCCAAATATATTTTTAGTTTTACCACGTGGTCTTTAAATTAATTTTTAAAAATCATTAAAGTTTTATATTTTCGGGAAATCAAACCCGATTTCGAAAATCCAAAAAATTTCAAATAATTTTCTAAAATTTAAATAAAATAAAAATATTAATATTACTCACAAAATAATAAATTTAAAAATTTGGGGTGTTACAATCATCAACTGGGAGGAAGACCGACTCAAGTAAATCCCAATCCCAAGACCGAGATTTTTTGTCAATTAAGAGAGAAATTGTGGCATCTATAGGCAATACAGCTGGGGGAGAGATGATCCTAAAAGAAGTCGATTGCGTAATCCATGGATCATGCCAGATTTGAACAAACTCTCCATTACCAATATGCCACCGAAGAGCCTTCAATAAAATCTCTTAACCATATAATATGCTCCTCCAAGTAAAGCTAGGAATTGAACCAACAGATGCCTGAAGAAAAGTACTTCGTGGGTAATAATGAGCCTCTAATACTATAACAAGCAGGGAAGTTGGAAATTGAATAAGTCGCCATCCCTGTTTAGCTAAGAGAGCTTTGTTGAAGCATTAGAAATCTCTGAACCCCAAACTGCCTTGATGTTTTAGAAGACACAATTTCTGCCATGAACATAAGTGCATTCGCTTTTCAAGTCCTCGTTGACCCCACCAGAAATGGCTAATCATCGATTTAAGCCCATCACAAAAAGAAGAGGGAAGATGGAAGCATTGCATTACAAAAGATGGGATTGCTTGAGCTACGTATTTGATTAAAAGATCCTTAGCAACTGTAGATAAGAATCGCTCTTTCCATCCTTGAAGTCAAGACCATAATCATTTAAGTTATATTTAAGATTAATACATAAATTGCAACCTATGTAATTAATAAATAAAAAAAGTAATTGTATTTATTATACTATTAATTATTCAATAATAATAATAATAATAAATAATTGTTATTTAAAATAACAGAATTAGTTTGAGCTTAGCTTGCTAATTATTAATTATTACAATTTTTTAATATTATTATATTAATATTTTATTTTTTATTTAATAATTTAAGTCATATTTAAAATTAATAAAATTGTGTAACACATATAATTAATTAAAATGAAGTAATTATTTTCATTATAATATTGATTGTCACTCAATTATCATAATAATTATTATTATTATTTAAAATAAAAAAAATAATTGATTAATTAATTTCAATAATTGTGACCCCTTTTGGTAATTATTACATTCTTCTTTAATGTTATTACATTAATGTTTTGTATTTAATTTCATCATTGAAGTTATATTTAAAGCTAATACATATTGTAACCTATATAGTTAATTAATAATAAATAATTGTTTTTTAATAATATTGGTTTTCATTCAATTATTATTATTATTATTATTATTATTATTATTATTATTATTATTATTATAAAAAATAATTTAACTTAAAATTATAATTTAATTAATTTAGTTTGAATAATTGTTGCCTATTTTAATAAAATTTTCTTCAATTTACATTTAGTTGCAACTTTCTAATTAATTTATGGCCTAATTAATAAAACTTGCCTTATTTAATTCTTTTTATACTCCAGAATCGTTGTACTTGACTCTGCAAAATTATTTCCTTTGTCTAAAGCTAATTCTTAAGATTAATACATGTCGTAACCTATCTAATTAATTAATAAAAAAGCTATTATTTTATCGTAATATTGATTATCATTCAATTATTATAATTTTTGTTATCATTTATATTAAAATTTATAAATTATTTTTTTTTAAAAAAAAAAACAACTTCACTCAGCACAATCTTTCTCAATAATACAAATGCATGAGCTTGGGCCTCAATCCAAAAAAAATGGTTGTCAAAAGTTGAGGCACCTCAGCTCTGGCAATAGCAAGAGTTACTCTATTGACTTGCCTACTAGCCCAGTTTGTGGAGTAATTACTTCCTTACTGTAAAAGAGATTTATAAAACAAGATAATACTACCAAATTCAGTTTGATTCTCATCAGAAGATCCCATAGCCAAGACAACATTCTGACAATCAACCTCTATGTCCACATCATCAATTGCATGATCTATCAACCAAAAGATAATATAATTTAGTTTAATACTATGGCTAAAATTTACAAAATATGTAAATATATTTATTCAATTAAATTTAATAATTTTCAAAATTATTTATTCACTAATCATAATGACATTTTTATAGTTTTAATTTATTTATGTATTTATTTTTATGAGATAATATATTTTAATTGTATATATTAACTAATTTATTTTTTCATAAAAAATAAATTGCAAAAAAGTGTAAAAAAATGTAACTTCATTGAAATATCTAAATGAGATATGTAAGGATTAAAAATAAAATATTAAAATAAGAGTATTAGTAAATTTTAATAATCATATGTAAGGATTAAAAATAAAATATTAAAATAAGAGTATTAGTAAATTTTAATAATCAAATTATATAAAAAATATTTTTAATAAAAAATAAAATATTAAAATTTAAATTAAAAGAAATAATTTCTACTAATGCACAAGTATTTAGCTAGTTAATTAATTAAGGAGATTATATTCTTTATACAAAAACTGCACCAATGGTGATATCAATATTTACAGAATGATTATGATGAATTAAAGGCAATAGAAAGATTTTAGGCTATAAATGTGGGATCATTTTTTAGATGAATATAGGAGAATTATGTATTCTATAAATATGGGAAATTTATTTATTCTATAAATAGATTTGAAAATAAAAGTGGTCTTTTATTATTTATTTTTTAAAAAAAGTGCAAAAGGTATATTATTTTAAGTAATATACAAGTTATTAAATTAATTATGGGCTACTAATAGACGTAGTGGAAAAACTCACTGCTCTCTCAAAGGAAGAATTAGGTTCGATCATTGGAGAAAACATTGTTGAAAGAGGCAGATACAAATTCAAAGAGATTAATTTTTTTGTGGACCATAAAATGGATATAGAAAGATACTTAGTAAATCCAAAAATGGTAAGCCTAATAAATAGGTTTGCATATGGAGATGTTGTTTTATTTATTTATTGTTATGAAAAAAAGGTGGGAAAGTTATATTATTTTAGGAAATTAACAAAATCATTGAAGGATTGTTTAAAACGATTAATTTGGAAGGTTTTACTTCTTGCCAATTCTTGATTTTTATTACTGATTAGTGTTCCTTTCTCTGTAACTTATTAGAAAGCCTGCCTGATCTCACTAGTATTCTTGCCTGTAATTTTATTTTTCTTGCTTGAGAGAAAAATGGAGGAGTTGGGTTTCTGGAGCTATCAAGAGGTGAGTTATTTTCCTATTTTTTAAATCATCGAGATTAAAAAATTTTAATCATTGAGACTTTAATCTTTTTTTTTTTCATCCATTCAATAAATTTTTTTGGATATCCTCTAATTCACTTCATATGTTCATATGGTTAGCCTTTGATTGTATTTAGCTTTGTGTTCCCGAACAAAGGATGAGTTTATTTCATGCATGTTTTGCGGCCATTCAAGTTTTTTTTTTTTTTTCTTGAATTGAAATCAGATCAGTTCAAATTAAAATAAAATTTATATTGAAATTGAATAAAACCGAATCAATCAAAATTGATACTAAATTAAATTCAAATCAATTGGGATTCTAGGCCAAATTAATTTCCAAAGAATCATCAAGAATCTGTTCTGTATAAATGTTCTGAGAGTGTGTGAAGTGCGTTGATGAAAGGCTTATTGAACTTGGCTGAAATTTAGAGAGTTATATCATATAGTTCTCAAACTAATGCATCTGTTTTGAATTGGCAGAATATTGATGAGCTGAGACAGAAGCTTTTGTTCACAACCATTGAGCTAGAGTCACTAAAAGTTCAAGCAACTGAAGAGATGAGAAAGCATGAGGAAGTTGTGAAGCATTTAATTGATCTCCTGAAAATGGCATACAAAGAAAGAGATGAGGCTAAAGATCAGTTGCAGAAGCTTCTTAACAAGCTAATGCCTTTTAATTCTGATGAATTACATATCATTGTTCCTCAAGCACAACCCGACAGCCCCCTCGTTATACCCATGAAGGCAAACTCAAGCGTAACTGAATCTAACAGTGGCTCTTCCCCTGTCACTTCTCCAGATTTCTCAAGCATAAACATGGCTGATTCGACTCACATAAATTTTGTGAATAAGGCCTATGTTCAAGAATATACTGGCTCTTTATCAACAGGATTGGTTACTCCATCAGTTTCCAAGATTGATCCGGCTGATGCTGCAATTGATATTCTTATTAATGGAAAAGTCCTGCCTCAGAAAGGAAAACTGTTACAAGCTGTTACAGATGCAGGTCCTCTACTTCAAACACTAGTTGTTGGAGGGTCACTTCCCCGGTGGAGAAATCCTCCTCCACTGCAACAATTCAAGATTCCACCTTTTTCTATTGAAGATTGTGAAACAGCAAATACTATTAATCAGAAACAAGCTGCAAATGCAAATTCTGGTGCTCAGAAACCACAGAGTTTATCGTCTTACCTTGCTATGTCTAGTGGTTATTCTCGAATTTGCTTAGGTTCTATGCTAAATTTTACTAGTGGTGCTTCTGGTTCAGGTTTAGGCAGTTGTTGGCCATTAAATTCCGGCAAGCGGCAGAAGCTTCTCTGATATTATTATGAGACTGGATCCCTTTTTTCTTTTTTTCTTTTTTTTTGTAAAAATCAAATTTTCAGTGGTGTGATTGGTGCAAATGAGATATTTTGGGGTTTTTATGGCACAGCTAGACGGTTTATTTGCCTGCTTCTAGATGAGAAAAGTTAAATTTCTTGCTACTTGGTTAATTAGATTTGGTTTTCTTTTCTCATTTCACTTGGTTTAAATTGCCACCATTTTTTTAACTGTTGTAAACATAAGGGAAATTCTTCTACTTCCTTCTTCCCAGTCGAGTACAGGTTCAGTAGAAAAAACTCCCAACCGGAGCAGCTAAGTGGATGCCTTCGAGATTGCAAGACCTAGGAGACAAAGGGCGAGAACAACACCAAGTAGCCTATTATTAGAATCCAGACTCCGGAAACTCCAGATAAAGTGCACTGCCTTCAATCCTACAAAGTTATCTTGAGCTTACCACTTCTATTCTACAATAATTTCTTTGAAAAACACAAGCAACTTATTTCGCTATTTAAAGGTTAAAAAAATCTTTATTGGTTACTTTGCTATCACTGTCTACATTGTCCCTAAACTGGAAAATATATAACACTGGTTAGCATCCTATATTCTCTGAGATGTTGGCAAAGCCATGGAAGCTCCCTGGCTGGGAAAATCATCAATTGAGATCATTGAGTTTTCAGCATACAACCTTTGGGACGTTAGGGGCATATATAGCCTCTCTGATGTTGGTGGTGCTCCATTATTTCTCTGAACAATTGTAGGCATAGGCATATACATAGTCTCTGATGGCGGTGGTATAGCATCAGCCTGTTGGGAAGCTGGAACCATGTCGGTCCTTTGTGATGGTCTGGTAACATACATCCTCTCAGAAGTTGGATGTGAAGTAATATCATGCCTTTGAGATGTTGAACCCATATGGTCATTCCTGTGAGCTGTAGCAGGTATGTATCGTTTCTCAGAAGTTGGAAACATGGTATCAGTTCTTGGAAATGTTTGACCTATACTGTCGTTCAAGTGAGAAGTTGCTATAAAGTCAAATAACCTCTCAGAAACTGGATGTACAGAAGCATCAGTCCTATGTGAGGCTGGAGTTATGCTGTCACTCCTATTTGATATTGGAACCATATTGTCATTCTCATGAGATGTTGACACATATACACAATCAGAAGTTAAAGCCATTGCAGGATCAGTCCTCTTGGATGATGGACCGACATTGCCATTCCTCTGAGAAGTAGGCATGTAAATCCTCTGAGCAGTTGAAGATATGCTTTCAGTCCTCTGAGATGTTAGGGGTAGATTTTCATTCCACTTGGACGTTTGAGGTGTATAAATGCTTTCAGATGTCTGTGGTATGGTTAGTGACATTTCTTGGCTTAATGAATTCCCATCTGTTGCAGGATGTATAGCGAGTGATCTCTCTCGGTCCGATAAATCCTGCTCAACTGTTGGAGATAGAACCAGAGACGCCTCCTGGCCTGGTAAATCCTCATCAACTATTTGTGGCATAGATGATGCTCCCGAGTTTGGTAAATCCCCTGGCAGTAGTTCTCCATGCTTTGGGGAATCTCTCTCTGATGCTATTGACATATTTGGGGACACTCTCTCATTAGGTAAACCTCTCTCAGGTGCAGAAGAAATTCCTTGGTTTGCTTCCACATCAAATGATGTAAGAATGGATAATGACACTCCTAGGCTAGGTAAGCCCCCCCATTGCTGTGCCACTGTTTTAATCTGGGTATAAAATTGCACACTTGTCTTTCCTGCCATCAATAGAAGAAAAGGAGGAAAAAACGATTATAACCGCACTTCATAAAAGGGTTCAACCAACCATGCCAAATGTAACCAGAGATCGAGAGAAAAATGTAACCAGAGATCAAGAGAGGGTAAGGTTTCAAGTAATTATACCACAAAAATTGAGATCGCCAGTAAAAGATGCCTTTGGTTCATTAGATGAGGAAAATGGCACTGGAACTGGAACAGGAACATTGATTCCAACCTGTCATACCCATTCCATGTCGGAAATTGATATGCAGTTCAAACTTACAGACTCAAGAAAGACTACCATGAGCACATCCTGTTTAGCTGTTCACAATCTCTATCTATAATGAATCCCACACAGCAGGATAGGAAGGCACATTCCCATTCCTTCGATTGACTGATCAAAAGTACTCTCAAACAGTGTAAATTTCTAGACAAAATCTAAGCACAATAACTGAAACATCACAATCACACACAGAGTTCATAATATTCATTTCCCCACACCCCATCCCACCACCCCCACCTCCCAACCTTTCTTCTCCCACCAAGAAGGCCTTTTCTACCTTGAATGGTAAGAACTGATATGGCTTAAAACTTATAATGTTTAGCCCACATATTTCCCACCTACTTAACTACAAGTTTGGTAAGATCTTCTGGATAATGAAAAAACAAGACAAAATACCAAAAAAAGGCTGGTCCCTGTATGGCAGAAGGAGAAAAAGGTTGGCTTACCATCCCAGCGTCAATATCATTCTGGAACTTTCTTGCAGCAACACCAGATGATGTAAATATTGATGCTCCATTACCATACCTGCCAAAGCAAGGTTAGAAGAATTCAAAAAAGATG
This sequence comes from Hevea brasiliensis, assembly GCF_030052815.1. Lineage (NCBI taxonomy): Eukaryota > Viridiplantae > Streptophyta > Magnoliopsida > Malpighiales > Euphorbiaceae > Hevea > Hevea brasiliensis. The sequence goes on along the minus strand of NC_079502.1, from coordinate 100,350,034 downwards.
GGAATTTCAGGAATTACTAAGGCACTATGCATTATGCATTTTAACAAATTATCGTATAAAATAGACCAAATCAACACTTTTGCTCTTCCCAAATTTTAAACCCTATACATTTCCAGAAGTCAATTCTTTGCAGGATTTTGATAGCAGAAAAAAGCTAATCTTAGTCACAATTTATAAATCTCTTTGCGAAATAGGTAAGATATGGGACAATTTTAATCTAATTCTACCAAGAAGGAAGAAAAAAAATATCTAGAAGTCATGATAAGACCTAAAATTATCATGTGTTATAATTTAAGATAATAAAAAAGTTATAAACATGCTCACTTAGCTGCATGAGAATTAAGAAAGTGAAACAAATACCTGTTTTTATTTACAATGGTTATAGCCTCTTCTAGACTGTCAGCCTGTGGATTATCAAACAACAGATATTTTTTACCAGTCTCCAACTACTGTGCATTGCAGTCACATGAAAGTAAGAGAAATATACTAATAAAAGAGTACCTGCATACAAAGAAGAACTGGGCCAAAAATTTCTTCCTGCTCAACACAAACATTGCCGTCAAGAATAAGGCAAGGTCTTTGGTTCAACTCCTCAACTGAGAATCATAAATTATCATGTCCACTCATTCTGAAGCATAACATGGTTAAAAGAATGAAAAAAGATACCTTGTAGCAATCCATGTTGACCGTCACATCACATAAGATAATAGGACCAACAAAACTTCCTTTCTCATATCCTGGAACCTACATAATGAAATTAGTATAAGCTTTCATGCACAAAATGATTGAAGTAACTCCTTAGTAATAGAATAAAAGGTCACTAAACGTTCTTGGCGTCTTGTGTATGTTGTTTCTATACCAGGCAGTTACTTATATCCTCTCAAGAAAGAAATGGAACAAATACCACAATGTTTCTCCCATCAAGAAGAAGCCTAGCACCATTGTCAACCCCACTCTGAACTAATCTGCATATGCGATCCTTTACCTGTGAATTTAGCATCACAGAATGCCCCATAAGACAACTTCAAAATAAGTAATTGAATTAATCAAGCAAGAAAGAGAAACATTGAGAACAAAATGGCATTCTAACTGCCAATACATACACAACTGAATTACTTTCCTTTTTTGATTAAAAAAAAAAAAAGAGGAAACTTCATTAGCAGAAAAGAAAGGAGTTCCCAACATGTAACATAAAGTATCATCCTATCCTATCCAAGAATTAAGCTCGTCATCAATGAAGAGTAAATAAGAAATGTCATAAAAGAATTTGCACATTATACAAGTCAGCACTCAATGCCACTCCCTTTCTGTTGAGCAAGTAAACTAGAAAAATTCAAATATTTGTGTGTTCACCTCTTTGCTAATCACTGGACCAATGTCTGCAGTAGGATCAGTGCCTGCATTCACTTTAAGTGCTTTTGCACGCTCCACAAGTTCGTCTTCCCTAGAAACATTAATAAAATACCCAAGTTGATGCTATAAGTTATGCATGGTTAAAAGCAATGAAAGACCAGCATTTTCTCAGATTCAAATTGCAAAGCAAATGGACCAGACCTGGCCAACAACACCATCTAAAGTTATATGGGCATAATCAAGCCAAAGTTTTTGATGCTGTTTCATGCAGACAACAGGAACACGCATCGGCTCAATATTGAGAGATGCTAGGGCAAGGATAGCTTGAGGAAGAAAGCAATGCTTGTCCCTGCTGTCCAGGCAAAACAGCCTCAAATCTCAGTGCCAATGCTTGAGTGTTCATAATCATATCTAAGAGATGTTTACAACCGGTGCACACAGCTTCTTAGTAAACGACTCAAGCATAATTTAGCAGCTTAAGAAAGAGATGAGATTCTTGAACAATCTTTTAATGGAGAAAGAACAGTATCTTGTATATGAAAAAGCAGAAGAAAGCCAGAGAATGAAAAACCACATTTAAAGTCTCTGTTTCTTTATGTTATTCACTTTCATATTTTTAGCCCTCAATTTCTCGACAAAAATCACTTTTTTTTTGCACGCATCTCTTATCAACAGATTCCATTTCTTACTCAATCTGTGATACACAAATTGAAGATACAAATCTCCACAAAAGTTTCGGAGCAGAATTATAGAAACCCAATTGAAATCATATTTTTTCCTGAAGGAGACCATTAATTTCAATTCCAATCCTTATAATATAGTTGACTAAGCACAGGGAAGAATCCCCAACAAGTCTTCAAGTAAACAAGTCACAGTACCATGCTACTGATCCTCCAACAAAAATAGCTGTGCTCAGAGCCATACACCGTTGTCCTGCAGCACCAAAACCAGCAGCGACCAAAGCATTCAAAGTATCATCCATGCTTGCGTCCGGCATGATAATTGCATGATTTTTTCCTCCTATATTGGACTAAGGAGTCAACACAACAATGAGTTATACAGCCTAATTTAAGTGGACCTAGGATTCGCAACCTAGTCTACAAATTACAAAAAGCCACGTGTGTATGTGCCTGTGCGTGTGCATGCGAGAGAGAGAGAGAGAGAGAGAGATACTTATATTTAATGAAATAAGTGTGTTAACCTGAACACGTTTGCCTCTAGCAGCTGCCCTAGCATGTATGTGCATGCCAGCCTTGAAACAGGTAAACAAACCACAAAAAAAAAAAAAAAAAAAGCATGTGAGCATCAAATAGTCTGTTCTTGATGGCTTTAATATCACTGAAGATCAGAATAAGTCAACAGTACAGATTTAATAGCAGCACTAAAAGAGACTAATGGAATTATGGAAAGTCTTCTTCTTATTTTACAAGGAAAATTCCATTAGAATAAAGGATAAAAGCAAATAGTTAATATAATATTTACAACAACCAAAGAACATTAACCCTCCAATAAGATTGCAAGCATGTGTGAACACTTCAAATTTAAATCATGACATGATAAGTTGCAGAAACATAATTGTAAGCAGGAAGCACAGGAATTAGAAACTTACAATGTCTGAACCAATGAATGATATAGCTTTTATATCATCGTCATCACATATGTAATTAACAATATCCTGCACATATTTATTCCAAGTTATAAGAATTTTAATGAAATGTCCAATATACTCACAGAACCCAAATGACCAGAACCCTGTCCATTTCAGTCTTTCTCAAATTTGTCTCTACTAAGTACTAATTTAAATGCACACCAAGTCATTCCAATAGGAAAGGCATTCTATAAAGCATCGTGCATAATTCCTAGTCACACTAGTGGGCAACACCAGGTAACAAACTTAAACAGAACAAGACAATTTTCTCTAACCAGAGTGAGACCATCTTCTCCAAAATTCTATGGCCTTAATTCAATCCATCAATAGCCTATATTCCAAAGTTTGGCTACAACGCCAACAACCAAGTCAATTCCAAAACAGGAAATCTTTAATACCAATGAAAATTCCTTTTAAGAAAACTATAAAGTCCAGTCAGACTCCTTTCTCTCTTTGTAAGGGGCAGGGCAGCATTAGTTGGGCAACACTCCATCAATGGAGCAAAAAAGCAAGGAAATGCTGCTAACCTAAGAAAGGGCCCCTGGTATATCAAACCTCAAAATTACATGCAAAATTCCATTAATACTCTACAAAAATTCATTCTGTAAATGATAAAAAATAAAAGGCCTCCTAAGAAGCAAGGCTTACATTGGTGCCATGAACAATATTTAAGACACCATCAGGCAAACCAGCCTCCATAGCCAGTGCTGCAAGTATCATTGAGGCCCCTGAAAGCATGGAGTCAGAGATATTACCAATCATATTTATTTCCAAGAGATATTCAACATAGGAACATTGGTTGCAAGATAAAATGCATCTAATAATAGTTATTAAAAAAAAAAACCTATACGGTAACATATGTAGATCTGAATGTCTTCCCAAACAAGGTGGAGAGATTCTTCTCTTTCATGAACTTTAAGGTGGGGATAGGTTGACATAAAAAAGGTATGATGATGATCCTTCAAAAAAACCCCGAGTCCTGGGCTCTTTTTATTGGCTATGGATGGAAAAGCCTTCAAGAATTCTTGTCCTACCTTCACAGATGATTTTATGGCATAGGCCAACGCTTTTGTGAGGGGTGCTCAACATTGGGAGCTAGACTAATTCTCAAATTTTTAAACTGTTGTAGAGCGTGAGGCGGTGAGTAAATTAGAACAAAGATTTAAGGCTCAAATAAGTTGAGCCATTCATGAGCTATTCTGTGCTTGACTGGATCCTCCTTGCTGGGAGCAAATATGTATGTATAAAAAAAAAAAACAAAAGAGTTAATCATGTAGCTTGAAAGTTATTTGGCTCCTCTTATTTATATGGTCTTCCCAAGTTAACAAAGTCAAAAGGCAAATATCTTATATAATAGAAGTTTCTCATAACGAATCAGAAAATATACCTTTTCACAATTTGGAAAAGTTATCTAGTGCAAATTTTGTCAGTCTTACTCTAAACCAAAGATTTACCAACAGAGAAAATCCTTGAGCAATAAACAATAGCCAAAATAGGAACAAAATTCGAAGTTATAGAGTTTGGATGCAAAATAAATTCATTTATTTTAAATGAATGAATTGAATTCATCCAATAAAGGTTCCTATTTCCAGCAATCTTCAATGTCTCGCAAAAGCATCATAAAAGGAAAAAATAAAATAAAATAAACATCATAGAATCACCTGGATTTTTCTCACATGGCTTAAGAACAAATGTATTTCCACATGTAACAGCAATGGGGAACATCTGCAAAAATAAAGAAAAATTAAAGAGCACAAATCTTTTTTTTTTCTTTGTTTTATCCTAGATTATGCTAAAGGAACTATCATAACACACATTTAAACTATAAAAGATAACTGAAAATCTACAACCAAAATTACAAAAGTGGGCAATGACTAATCAAGTTAGCTTAATTATCAGTTATTACAGGTGAGGGAAGTCTCGAGGAACCATGGAAGGGTTTAAAATGTAAGAGTCATCTTTCACTACATGTAACTTAGAAAGGGTAAAAAGAAAAGAGACGGAGAGAAATGATCACCAAAGAAAGAAACTACAAAGTATAGCACATACCCACAAGGGAATCATAGCTGGAAAGTTAAAAGGGCATATCCCAGCACAAACACCAAGTGGTTCTCTAATGCAGTACGTATCAATTCCATTGCATGCATTAGGAACAAACTCCCCCATTTGCAAAGTTGCCATTCCACAGGCATGCTCAACTACCTCTATATGAATAAATAAGCATTGAGGTCAATGTCAATAACTAGGCAACATACTGTAATCGATATTCTCAAAATATAGGGAAAAAGAAAGGCAATGGGAAACCTTTATAAATACTGACCTAAACCACAAAGTACATCACCCTGGGCACCTTTGAGTGTCTTACCCTGTTCTAAGGTAATATTCATTGCAAGCTTATCCTGGAAATAATTTTTGGACACATTAAAAAAATATATTTACAGAAAAACAAAGTATTAAGAACACAATGCTGGTAAACCAACCATATCCCTGTGAATAAGCTCCTGGAGTTTGAACATGATGCGTTGACGAGTGGCAATTGGGGTGCTCTTCCATGAAGGAAAAGCTTTCTTTGCTGCAATAACTGCATCCTTGAACTCTTCATAGGTGGTTAACGGAACTTCAGAAACAACCTCTTGTGTTGCCTAATTAAAAGATGAAATAATTAACACCATTAATTTAGAATACCCCTACCAAGAGAAGGAAAAAAAAGGGTGGTAGATATTATCTTACAGGATTTATCACATCAATTATAGTAGACCCTTGTGACTCGACAAATTTTCCTCCAATAAAATTAGGAACTTTCAGCTGCAATCAATTTGCAGAAAAAGGTTTTAGGTCAAATCCATTCAATCACTGATTGACAGACAGAACAAACTAACAATTCAAATATGTCAAACCCTACAGGCTGGTTGTTTTGCTTTAGCGACCCTTCAGAGGAAGTAGTCCTTGTGTTTACAGGAACAGACCTGTTAGGTCTCCATGACTTCAAACTTTTCTCTGCAAAAGGGAGTAATAGACAAAAAGAAGAAAAATAAAATCCCCATCATGAACAAAATTGAAGAGGAATAGATAATGCTTCATTTCAAAAGCTTTCTGGTATATCAGAAAATTTTTGCCACAACTATGAAACATTTCACATGAATTCTCTGTATTTAACATGCATATGAAAACCTAAAATAAAGAGGTTAGGTTAGATTGTTATTATCACACCAAAGAAGCCTCAATTTTAGTACAAATCACATTGCTTAGTTCTTTCTTTTATTTCTTTTAACTTTTTTATTTTGTTGGGGGTAGGGGAGGTGCCATAATGAAGTACCCTTTTCCTTAACTGCCGGAGGACTAATTCCATATGAAAAACCTTTGATGAGAATCTGACCTGATAAATTTCCTAGACGAATCTTAGCTTTGAGGTTGTACAAATGTCTAGGTGTTGACTGCAACTCAGGATTGCTTTGCTTAAGTGCTTTCAGGACTTGTCGCGGTTTTACACCAGCATCAGTCATCATTTTAATTTGCCTAACCTCCTCTTCAGAAAATCGACGACTATAAGGATGCTCTGACATGTCTTTTAAAGGTTCATGGTTGTGGTCTCCATTTTTAATAGTAAGTACCCACACATCATCTTCCTTCTTACCAATTGCTTCAAATGGACAATTTATAAGCCGTGAACATGCTTTTCTTTTACGCTGGCTTTCTTCAATCTTGCGCCTATTACGATAAACACCTCCTCTATCACAACCAAGGATAACTCTCCGGTCCTTCCTAGACTTTTTAATGGTTACCACATATCCTTGACTAGCCCCAAAGTCACGAACATATTTTATGAGCTCTTCACGATCTTGAAAAGTTCCAGATTCTGGAGGAAACATTTTATACTGACCCATATACTCCATTCGACTTTGAGTTTCCTTTTCAGATTGCAGAAAGAAATAACCTAACAAGCCAATTATTTTCCAATTTAATGAATTCGATGGATAGCTAAGACACAAAGAATAAAGCAATAGTTCTTTTTCAATCACATATAAAAGGGCCAAACTATACTACTCCATTACCATCCCTCTTCCCCTTTTACATTTTTTTTTCTTTAGAGCCCTCCAACTTTTCTTAGAGCTGTATCGAACTACGTAGGAAACTTTGGTCAATCCAATCACATTTCAATGCTCAAAATGAACACCAATTGAAATACACAATTAAAGATAAGAACTGACCACTTGAAATCAACGCCTCTACAAGTCTAACATTGAAACCAACCACTGAATTCTCATCTCACCACATTAAAATCCCAAAAGAATCCGATGCCCCGAAATGAATCCAATCTTTCATTTATCGGTTTCGTTCTATGCACTTACCGAATTAGAGATGGAACAGGAGAAATTTAGGTTTCGGAGAGAACAAAGCTTTTTCTTTGAAGCAGTAAGAGAGGGAGATGAAGGTTGACGAGAGTCTCTATACTGCAAGCACAGTATCCGAAGTTGAAAGAGATCTGCAAATCGGAAAAATTAGTGGCAGCAGAGCCGCTGAGGGCGGAGGAGCGACGGCAGTTGGCAAATTTAGGGTTTTGATGGAATTGTTTTACGTTTGAGCGTGAGAGAGGAAATTGTGAGTTGGAAGTTGCAGTGATAATTTTGATCTTGACACTTTTAAGCTCGTTCAGCAATATAATTTTTATTTTTGGTTAATTTTCTTTTTAAATCTGCTGTTGTGATTGAGAATTTTTTTTTTAGTTTGAGATATTTAAAAATTTAATTATTTATAAATAATTAAATATATAAAAACATTTTTTTTAAATAATAGAAATAATATTTGTGATTTTATTTATTTCAAAAAAAATATTTGTATATTTTTAATCAATATTTGTGTATTTTATTAATTAATACTTTTTGTCATTTTTATACCACCCATTTAAAAAAAATTTTAATTATAATATTTATATTAAAACCTAAACTACATCATTAATAATTATTTAATTTATAAATAATAATTAGTAATAATTTTATTGTTTACAAAATCTTAATATTAATAAGGTTGTGAAAGATTAGTTTTTAAAAAAATTAAAAATAATAAATTTTATTTCAATGATATTTAAATTATTTTTAAAATTATAAAATTTAAAATTAAAGCATCAATAAAAAAGCATCAATAGAGCATCAATCAGAGTTAATTATATTTTAAAAATTCTAATAAAAATTTTAAAATTGGGGATTTGTCAAACAAAATAAAGGAATTTTAAGTTATGGCAATTTTGATAAATTATTTTGAAGATTTTTTTTTTAACATACTAAATTGCATTAAAAGTACATAGGGTGAAGATGTTTAAATTGGGTCTTAACTCCTGCAAGGAAAGAAAGCCCACAGTGAAATATGGCAATTGGCTCAATAAGAACAATCAGCCCAGTCGAACCCACCGAAACCCAAACCAACTAAGCAAACCCAACTCCAAATCTAGAGCCCTGGTTGAAAAGAGCCATTAACAGAGAATCGCACTAACCATTATTTAGGGTTGCCATCTTCACAAACGCTAAGCAGACCGAAGCAAAACAGCACGAGTCAACAACGTAAGTAGCATAATAACGTTGCCCATCCACTTATAGAATTTCAATGGGACAGCATGAGCCTCCCAATTTCTGCAACAAGGACATGAAAAACTCTAGCACACTATGCTGACAAGAAGGCCTTTCTAACCGTGGTATGGAAGTGGATTCCGAAGATGCAAAATGGTAAGAGCGAATGAACTCTCTCAACATGAATAGCAACCCAATAGAGACAAAGAAGATGACAAGACCCATCACAAGACCCATCAAAAAGGAAACAATGCTTCCTCCATGAGACCATATGTCATTGCCTCTTCATCGAGCACTAGCACAACAATTTAGACACTCTTAAGTATTCAAAACATGCCCTCACGCTAAAGATCAGACTTGTATGCAGAGATGAAAACCAAACACCAGCGGTAAAAAAGACCCATTTATAGTCTAAGCCAGTTGGGGAAGGGCTTTCTGCTTCACCAAGCTAGATAACTAAAAGCCTTCTCCTATCTAGGGGGAGCAGATTTCTGTTTAAATTAAAAAATTAAATCGAACTGAGTCAATTTGATTCAATCGATTTGATTTTAAAATTCAATCTGTTTGGTTTGATTTATAAATTTTGATAATTTCGATTAATTAGTTCGATTATATTATTTTCATAAAAAATAAAAAAAAAAAGCGAGCCGAACCGAAATTACTAATATATATATATATATATATATATATATATACTAAGGAAATCCTAAGATTTTTGAATTTTGATTTTTAAGTTTTTTTATATTTTTGTTATTGAGATTTAATGTTGAAAATATAAAATTTTACAAAATTCGATTTGATCAGTTTAAAATCAAATCAAACTGATATTTATCAATTTAGTTCGATTTTCTCTTAATAGTTGATTTGATTCAATTTTTAAAATTTTTTATTTTTATTTTTAATTTTATCAATTCAATTCAATTCGAAACCAAATTGACCGTTTGCATACCCCCACAGTAAACAATCAGAGCTAAAACGAACACGAGATGAGCAACAGCGATGAAACTAAATTTGAGAGAAATTTCTCTATTTTAAACAAAGAGATAAGAGGAGTTTTAGTATATATGATAAAGTGAATAACAATTAAAAAAAAGGGAAAGCTTGAAAATGTGTGACATTGACTTTGAGGGTAAATTAAGAATATGTAATAACGTGATATTTAAATCTTAATTTATAACGTGATAGTTATACTATAACTTTTTAATAACTAAAATTAATAATTATTTAAGAAAATAATTATTAAAAATAATAAAAAAATTAATCATATTATTATAAAATAAATAAATAACACATTAAAATATAATAATAAAATAAGTCTTTAAATATGTATTATAAGGATTTGTTTTTCAATTTTGAAAGATATTAACAATTTTTTTAATTTTTTAAATTATAATTTTTTTTTCTATTATTAATAAGTAAATATATTTTTATTTTTTATTTGTTTATAAAAAAATTAAAATTAAAATTAAAATTAAAAAAAATAAAAAATAAAAAATAGAAAACAGAAAATTTTTCTATAAGAAAACAAATCCTTATAATTTAGAGCTAAAAAAGGAAGTAAACTTTTTTCTCTCACAAAATCACATCCATTACTTCACCTCATTTGTAAAATTTCTCATAAATTTGCTAACCTAGTTTTGATTTCAGTCTTCGTTGTTTGGTTTTTGGTCTCCATAGCCAATTTTGTTCTTTGAAGACTCGATCTTCATTTTCACTCTCCACAACCTCTCTTGGAAGACCCATTTGTTTTCTATTAGCTTTGAACTTTCTAAAAAAGCTCTTATATCCCATGCTAGCTTTTCTTATTGATTTGCTTCTCGCTTCATTTTACAGAAAAAAATATACGCTGAGTTAATATTGGATGTAAATGGTAGCGGCGGAATTGCCAAGAATGTTGAAGCTAATAATTGACAACAAAACTTTGTTACAAGGAAAAACACCAAATTCACTTACCAATTTCAACAATCTCCCCTTGGATAACAATCCTCCCTAGTGCATTCTCAAGTTCATGAAACAAAAATGAGAGACTTATGAGAAAACATTTGAACTTTACACCTAGTATATAGTATCATAGAGAAAATATGGTTAAATATTTATTTATTTAATTTATATATATAATTAATCAGGCTATTTCATATTGAATTAATTAACATGTTGAATAATATATGTATAGACAGTATTAGGAGTGAGCACTATTCAGTTTGAACCAAATAGACCGAACCAAACTGCTTTAATTCAATAATTCTGTTCAGTTTTTAAGATAATTCAGTTCGGTTCGATTTGATTTTGCATTTTAAAAATTTTGATTATTTTAGTTCTATTCGGTTTTAGAGAAAAAAATCAGTTGATCGGAACCGAACAGAATTACTTTATTGATTTTAATTTTGTTTATTTTTATAGGGAATTTATGAATTATATGTAATTATATATAAATATAATTTAATTTCAGCGATTAATGGTTATTAGGTTTAAACCTAAATCAAAATTAGACAAAATAAAATGAAAATCAAGTCTAAATTAAAAAATTTATCCAAACTCAAAAATCAATCATGTAACACCCTCTCTGTAGCAATTCCGTACATTATACTGTTCCGATGATCGGTGTCGGTCAGGACAATTAGAACGTCTGGAAAAATATTTAAACTAAAGTGAGGAACTATAATTAACTCAAATATTAATAAGAAAAATTTAGAAAAAATTTTAGAAATAAAATACAACCAAGTTAAATGAGCCGGTGCCCAAGTGATGGGTAACCTAGTGAGAAGTTGCGGTTCTCGCAACTAAGAGCCTTAGACCCGGGGGAAAAATTATATTTTTGGGACTCCAGAGAAGGGTCATTGAGGTTCTTATGGCATTAGAATGCCAAGAAAATATTTAGAAAAATTTTTCAATCGGTACAGACAATTTTAGTCTGTTAAGCCAAACAGAGGGCATTTTGGTCATTTCGCCTTCAGAGGTGATTTTTCGCTGACTTGTCCAGTTAAGTAAATAATTATTATGACATAAAATGTGAATAAATATTGCTAAAAATTGAATTGAAAATGAGTAGCAAAGAAAATAAAAAAAAATGAATTAAAATTACAATTTTGACCTCATGCTTATGTCACTAAGCACTCTCACCCAATCACACTGTGACACATGTCCATAAACCACTTAAAATGGGTCAAATGGGCAGAAAATTGAAATGGAAAACTGAATTCTTCTTCCTCATTTCCCGTCCACCATAGCCAAGAAGCTTTCTCTCCATTTTTTTTTCTTTTAAAGGTTGATTTTCCTAAGCTTCCTCACCTCAAAACCTTATTCTTCCTTCACTAAAAATTATACCCACACCAAGGAGAAGTGTTTGGCAGCCAAGAAAGAGTAAGAAAGTAAAGAAAAATTGAAGTCTTGGTTAGCTTGGATTTAAGCTACAAGAGGTTAGAGCATATTTTTATATCTCTCACTCTTTATTCCATGTTAGAGGCTTAAATTGAGTAAGAAATTATAAGGAATTGAAATAAAATATATGTGTATGAACACCAAGAAATTTGGAAGCCATGGTTGGAGTTTGGAAATTATTGATTTGTTTGAGCTAAATAGCTTAGAAATGGTTGTTGATAAGGATATTTGAGCTAGATGTTGATTTGGGTATGTTAGATAAAGTGATGGATTGTTAGGGTTAGGGTTTTGAGATTTAATTGAGGATTTAATGCTTAGATGTTTAAATTAAATTCTAATGGTCAATTAGTGACCATTTGATGAATTTTGACCTTGAATTGGAGACTGTTGTGGCATTGGAATTGAAATGGTATGCTGCCCATGGCTGACCTGCAGAATTGGACATGAGTCCAGTAGGTTTGGGCAGCCATAACTTGAATTGTAGAGGTTCAATTGGTGTTTGACCAATTGGACATGAAACTAGACACATAATGGCACAACTTTGGTGAAGAAACCATGTCCATAAGACCAAACCAAGTGGACCAAAAGCTTGCCCCAATCTGGGTAACCTGCAATCTGTTTCTGCAGAATGACCAAATGAACAGTGAACAGTGATTGTTCATTTGGCCATAAATCAGTGTAGAATGGTCCAATTGACCTGAAATTTTACCAGCAACAAGCTAAGATATAGACCAACAACTTTTATGAAGAAACCTACCCCAAATTATGACCAGAACCTATCCAACAAGAGAGTTGCAGTCACTGTTTACTGCACTATAGATATGGTCAGTCCAGAAAAATTCTAATCCGTCCAGTTGTGGTTTTTGGACCATAACTTGAGCTACAAAACTCCAAATGGAGTTATTCAAAAAAGTAAATTCAACTAGACAAAATAAGGAACAACTTTCTTGTTGATCATTTTGCCAAATTCCCACTGCAAAATTGACCAATGGAACAGTAAAAATAAGGCATAAAAACTGAAAATTCTGCTCAACTAACTTTAAGCTTAGAAATGGTATTGGCAACCAATACCAACAAATTTTGAATGCAAAATGTGGTAAGTTGATGATATTAAAACCAATGTACCTATTGCCTATGCAAAAGTCAACATTTTTGTTGACCAATGAATGGAATAGTAACACTAAAACTTAAATTTCAAAAATTGTGAAACTTAAAAGTGTGAAATGCCCTAGTATACCTAACAAGATTGGTTTGGATAGCTTAGCATGCCAATAGAGTTCAGTTAGCAGTACTACACATGGCATTATGCCATTCTGTGATTTCATGGCTTTTAGCCATTCTGACATTATATTGATACTTGGCCTTGTGCCTAATGTTATTATAGCTTATTATCTGTTCTGTTGCACACCGAGAGACACATATGTGACCGATGGTGTGACGGCCCGAGGTACTTGATACGGTGCGGTTACCGTTTATCGATCCGATCGTCCATTATAGGTTACTTGTGCAACCAAAAATGAAAGTGGACAAATTTAATGAAATAATGAATATAACAAGTACAAAATAAGTAAGACTACAAATACTCATCGAAAATTATTTGCAATAAGAAATCAATATATTCACTGCATACTTATTTTATGTTATTTCTTTTTATTTTATTATTGGCACCACTAACCATTATTGCTTAGCGCGTTGATTTTGCCATGCGTAGGTTCTGGAGAGATCGACCGAGAGCCCGAGATCCTGACTAGGTGAGACCTTACGACTCTGCATAGTGTCCATGTCACCTCACCGACGTCAGTGCATTGGTAGGACACTAGGTTTTATTTTGATATTTTGTAATTAACTTTTATTTTCTCATATGTAATTGAAACTTATGTAATGTATTTTGGTATTAATGTAAATAGTGAAAATTGTGTTTATGAATGGAAAAATTGAGTATTTATTTATTGCTTATATATGAATACCATGAGAAATGAATGATTGAGAAATGGAAATGTTGTGAAAAATATTGAGATTTTGATAATTATTGGAGTTTGAGAATGATTGGAAATGATTATTGGAAGTGTTTTTAACAGGTTCCGAAGAACTGTTTTCTCCATTTTTAACCTGTACTCTGCCGGATTTTCTATAAAATTTGCGATATCTCAAATAAATTTATGACTTCAATAAATGACTGAAATGAATTATATTTCACAAATTATACTCCATAACTATGAAAAAAAATAATAATAAATTAGGAAGAATAAAAATGATTAAATTAAAATAGGGTGTTCCGGTACACTGTGTGGCATATCTTGCTCGGCTACACTGTAGACGGGTAAGGGGTGTCACATTTTGTGGTATCAGAGCACGGGTTAGGCGTTTCTGGGCCTAGATTGAGTCCACACCATGCATTGCATTTGTAAGAGTCGAGGTGACACTAATGCAGATTTGTTTGTCTTTGTTATTTTGATTAGGATATGGACCCCACATCTCAGAGAGCAGTTGAGGAGGAAGTGGAGAGTCATGCTCCACCTGTAGTAGCTGAGACTGGGGGTAGGGTAGAACCTGCTCCACCAGCTCCATCAGAGCCTGCTCAACCTCCACAGGCCGTGTTCCAGCAAATGGCCGAATTCTTCAAACAAATGGCTGGGGTAATGCCATCACCACCACCACCTCCACAACCGAAATCACACCTGGAAAGATTGAGAAAATTTGGAGCGGTGGACTTCTTTGGCAAGAGAGAAGATGATTCTGTTGCAGCCGAAAATTGGTTGAACAGAACAGGCAGAGTTTTAAAACAACTCCATTGCACTCCTGAACAAAATCTAGAAGCTGCTGTATTTCTGTTGCAAGATGATGCATATGAATGGTGGGATACGGTGTCCAGTGAAGTACAGCTAGAAGTAATAACTTGGGACTTCTTCCTCTCCAAATTCAAGAAGAAATATGTGGGTAGTGTATACCTAGAAGAGAGAAGAAAGGAATTCATTAACCTGAAGCAGAGACAGTTGACAGTGGCCGAGTATGAAAAGGAATTTGTCAGATTGAGCCGCTACGGAAGGGAGATAGTCCTTAATGAGGCTGAAAGGTGTAAGAGATTTGAAGAGGGATTAAATGATAACATAAAGATCATGATCACTGCCTTGGGAATCACCGACTTCACCAAGTTAGTGGAAGCTGCAATAAAAGTTGAAAAAGTAAGAATAAGTGAGCAGACCAGAAGAGAGAGACAACAGAAGAGGGGCCTAGGTCAGTCTAGTTCATCTCCTGCATCTGGGAAGAAGTTCAAGGGTCCACCTGCACAGAGTTCAGGTCAACCACAAGGTCGGGTCGATCTCGGGGTCCAGCCACGATTTACCCCTAGGAGAGGTCGATCCACACCATCGGTGGGCAGCTCTCGAGGATGGGGTTGAGGACCAGCCAAGATCTTCTGCATGTCCACATTGTCTGAAATGGCATAAGGGGGAGTGTTGGAGAGTGACTGGTGCCTGCTTAAGGTGTTGTCAACAGAGCATCAACTAAGGAACTGTCCACGCAGAACTACTACAGCTGCTCCAACACAAACAGACAGACCTGCTCCTGCACCATAAAGGGGTAGGAAATCTGGCAAATCTGAGGCAGTGGGACCATCACAGAGGCTGCATCGAGCGCCAGAGAGGCACGAGGCGGACCACTGCCAGAGCCTATGCCATGAGAGCTCAGGAGGAGCAAGATGCCCCAGACGTCATCAGGGGTACGTTCTCCCTCTACAATACATCTATGTATGCATTGATGGATCCAGGATCCACTCATTCATACATCTGTATCAACTTACCCGTAGAAAGGGGGATATTGGTAGGAGAGAGTGACCAAGACATTCTGGTCACTAATTCATTGGGCCACAGTGTAGTGGTAAACAAAGTATACAAGGGTTGCTCGTTAAGGATTCAGGGGTATGAATTCTTGGTAGACCTGATTGAGTTGCCTTTCCATGAGTTTAACCTAATTTTGGGAATGGACTGGTTGTCACGTCATCAGGCAATGGTTGATTGTAAATTGAAGAGAATTTCTTTGAAAACTCCCGAGGTAATGAGATTACGATTGTGGGGAAAGGATGATTTCTTGTCCAATGTTATCTCACCACGTTGCAAGAAAAGCGATGAGAAAAGGTGTGAAGCCTACCTAGCACATGTGGTGGATACTAGGCGAGCTAAGCCGGATCTGTGTGACATACCCACGAAAAAGACTTCCCAGATGTGTTCTCTGAAGAATTGCCTGGTTTGCCACCAGAAAGGGAAGTTGAATTTGCTATTGAGACACTGCCGGGTACAGCACCAATATCTATTGCTCCTTATAGGATGGCACCCACATAATTGAAGGAACTGAAAATCCAATTACAGGAGTTCTTTGGATAAAGGGATTCATACGCCCTAGTGTGTCACCATGGGGAGCTCGGTCTTTGTTTGTAAAGAAGAAAGATGGGACTTTGAGGTTATGCATCGATTACCGGCAGTTGAATAAAGTGACTGTGAAGAACAAATATCCGTTGCCTAGAATTGATGATCTATTTGATCAGTTGAAGGGAGCAGGAGTATTTTCTAAAATTGATCTCAGATCAGGGTATCATCAGTTGAGGGTGAAGGATGCAGATGTGCCAAAGACTGCATTCAGGACTCGATATGGGCATTATGAGTTCCTAGTGATGCCCTTTGGCCTAACAAATGCACCTGCGGCATTTATAGACCTTATGAACCGTATCTTCCATCCATACCTAGATCAGTTCGTAGTGGTCTTTATTGATGATATTTTGGTGTATTCCAAGACCAGGGAAGAGCATGATGAACATTTGAGGATTGTTACGCAAACCACGAGAGAAAAGAAGTGTATGCTAAGTTGTCAAAGTGTGACTTCTGGTTAAATGAAATTGCATTCCTTAGACACATAGTGTCAGCTGATGGGATTAGAGTGGATCCCAAGAAAATAGAAGCAGTGATGGAATGGAAGCCTCCCAGAAATACAACTGAGGTCAGAAGCTTCTTGGGACTAGCTGGGTATTACAGGAGATTTGTGAAGGGATTTTCCTTAATAGCTGCTTCAATGACCAAGCTGTTACACAAGAATGTCAGATTTGACTGGAATGATAAGTGTCAGACTAGTTTTGAGAAGTTAAAGGCTATGTTGACAGAGGCACCAGTGTTAACACAGCCAGTGTCAGGAAAGGACTTTGTGGTCTACAGTGATGCCTCTCATAATGGGTTAGGGTGTGTATTAATGCAAGAGAGGTAGGTGGTCGCTTATGCTTTCAGGCAGCTAAGGCTACATGAACAGAATTTGAAATGGTATGCTGCCCATGGCTGACTTGCAGAATTGGACTTGAGTCCAGTAGGTTTGGGCAGCCATAACTTGAATTGTAGAGGTTTAATTGGTGTTTGGCCAATTGAACATGAAACTAGACACATAATGGCACAACTTTGGTGAAGAAACCATGTCCATAAGACCAAACCAAGTGGACCAAAAGCTTGCCCCAATCCCGGTGACCTGCAATCTGTTTCTGCAGAATGACCAAATGAACAGTGATTGTTTATTTGGCCATAAATCAGTGTAGAATGGTCCAATTGACCTGAAATTTTACCAGCAACAAGCTAAGATATAGACCAACAACTTTCATGAAGAAACCTACCCCAAATTATGACCAGAACCTATCCAATAAGGGAGTTGCAGTCACTATTCACTGCACTGTAGATATGGTCAGTCCAGAAAAATTCTAATCCGGCCAGTTGTGGTTTTTGGACCATAACTTGAGCTACAAAACTCCAAATGGAGTGATTTAAAAAAGAAAATTCAACTAGACAAAATAAGGAACAACTTTCATGTTGATCATTTTGCCAAATTCTCACTACAAAATTGACCAATGGAACAGTAAAAATAAGGCATAAAAACTGAAAATTCTGCCCAACTAACTTTAAGTTTAGAAATGGTATTGGCAACCAATACCAACAAATTTTGAATGCAAAATGTGGTATGTTGATGATATTAAAACCAATGTACCTATTGCCTATGCAAAAGTCAACATTTTTATTGACCAATGAATGGAATAGTAACACTAAATCTTAAATTCTAAAAATTGTGAAACTTAAAAGTGTGAAATGCCCTAGTATACCTAACAAGATTGGTTTGGATAGCTTGGCATGCCAATAGGGTTCAGTTAGCAGTACTGCACATGGCATTATGCCATTCTGTGATTTCATGGCTTTTAGCCATTCTGACATTATGTTGATACTTGGCCTTGTGCCTAATGTTATTATAGCTTATTAGTCATTTGCTGCACCGAGAGACACATATGTGACCGACGGTGTGGCGAGTACTTGATACCCAGTGCGGTTTACTGTTTATCGATCGAGTGCGTCCATTATAGGTTACTTGGGCAACCAAAAATGAAAGTGGACAAATTTAATAAAATAATGAATATAACAAGTACAAAATAAGTAAGACTACAAATACTCATCGAAAATTATTTGCAATAAGAAATCAATATATTCACTGCATACTTATTTTATGTTATTTTTTTTTATTTTATTATTGGCACCACTAAGTATTATTGCTTAGCGCGTAGCTTTTGCCACGCGTAGGTTCTGGAGAGATCGACCGAGAGCCTAGTAGACCACAGACTGGGTGAGACCTTCTGCAGCTCTGCATAGTATCCGTGTCACCTCACCGACGTCAGTGCATTGGTAGGACACTAGGTTTTATTTTGATATTTTGTAATTAACTTTTATTTTCTCATATGTAATTGAAACTTATGTAATGTATTTTGGTATTAATGTAAATAGTGAAAATTTTGTTTATGAATGGAAAAATTGAGTATTTATTTATTACTTATATATGAATACCATGAGAAATGAATGATTGAAAAATAGAAATGTTGTGGAAAATATTGAGATTTTGATAATTATTGGAGTTTGAGAATGATTGGAAATGATTATTGGAAGTGTTTTTAACAGGTTCCGAAGAACTGTTTTCTCCATTTTTAACCTGTACTCTGCCGGATTTTCTATAAAATTTGCGAAATCTCAAATAAATTTATCACTTCAATAAATGACTGAAATGAATTATATTTCACAAATTATACTCCATAACTATGAAAAAAAAAATAATAAATTAGGAAGAATAAAAATGATTAAATTAAAATAGGGTGTTCCGGTACACTGTATGGCATATCTTACTCGGCTACACTGTAGACGGGTAAGGGGTGTCACAAATCAGGTCAAACAGAATCGAACAGAAATAGAATAATTCGATTAGATTTTTCATTTATTTCGGTTTGATTCGATTTTTAAAATATAATAATTCACTTAATTCTATTTTGATGATTCAGTTCAGTTCAATTCGATTTGAACCGAATACTCAGCCTTAGACACTATAATATGAGTGGCTTAAAGTGTTTAGGAGATTTTGTTTTAACTTTTGTGATGACATTTTTGCCCTTAGTTTTGTGAGTAATGATAACTGTGTATTTCTTTTTTTCTTTTTTCCCTTACTGTTTAATACATATCGAATATTATATTAACTTTTCATTTTTTTTAATTTTATAATAATTTTTCATAATTTTTAGTTTTATATTAATTTTCATAAACAATTTGGATTGCATTATTTACGACTTAGCCATTCAAGCAAAAATTGTTTTAATTGTATTCTTGGTAGATTAGTTTTTCTAAAATACAATGTAGCATATAAGAAATTTATTGTTATAATAATGATAATAGCTAATAAAAATGCTTAATATTAATGAAATACATGCATATTAAATAAATTACATCAATAATATTAAGCCACATTATGATAATAATAAATAAATTTATTATTTATTTATAATCACCCTTAATTTTTTTTTCGATAGATAAAATACATGCTCACACGATTAGTGGCAGCAACCCCAATGAGTCAAAGGTGTTGATGGGTACCCGATCAGTCTGTCGAGTTTTTCTCAATTTTAGTAATATGCAGGCAAGGGGTCCAGGAGGAGTGATTCTGGACATAGTAGTATAGAGACAAGATAGGAAACTCAATAGCTATGGAGTAAAGGGCCGTCAAGCACCAAAGGAGTCATAGATCTTCAAGGAGTAAGTTTACTTCAGGATGAAGGCTAATACAGGTAAGGAAAGGACAATTAGGATGAAAATAGGAAACAGGAGGGATTATATTTTTGAAAACATTTCTTGCACTCTGAAAGTGAAAAAGATGGTTGTGTGCATAAGCTTAGAGTTTTGGAGGGGTCATGGAGGGTGAGCTTCCAGGAGGAAAACTGTCTAGAGTAGGTATGAGAAAATTGGGTGTATTGGAGGAGTCGGCCATGAAGATAAGTGATAAGATAGAGACAGAGCTGATAAAATGAATAGTATTGGGTCTTGAGAGGAGGTCTGGGATAAGGTTATGTTTTCTTTTAATATGCCGAACCTTGAGTTTATATTTAGAAAACTAGTCCTTGAGTCTCAAAAGCTATGGTTCAGGAAGTGCCTTATTTTTTAAGTCTAAAATCCTTGGGAAAGAGGAGTTGTCCATCAGTACTGTAAAGTGGTGATCAATAAGATGAAGTTTGAACTTTTTGATGCCATATTTGACTGCAAGGATTTTTTTATAGAATGAGTGATAATGTTGTTCTGTAAGCTTGAACTGTCCACTAGCATAACCATAAATGTCTTTGTGACCATTATGAGATTCAATCAATAAGGCGTCCCAGTGAGTGTCACTAGCGTCAGTCTATAAGATTCTTTCACCGTGCTAGGAATCTTGAGAGGTTAAAGATGCTGGGCTTCTGCTTTAAGTGCTTTGACTGCTGCCATCTGTTCTGGTCCCCATGGTGAGGCATTCTTTTTTAGCATTTTTGACAGTTGACTAGTGTGGACTGAGACATGTGGCAAGAATCGTTGGATATAATTCACTATTCTCAAAAACTATTGAAGTTGTTTGTTGGTTAGATTCTTATTAGGGAACTTGAGGAGTTCGACAGCGATATGTGGACCGGGCTGGTATTTGACATCTTTGAAATGCATACCCAAGAACTCAATCTCACAACGGGGTAAATAACTCTTTTTCTCAGAGAGCATTATCCCGTGGGCTTGGACAATGGAATGGAACTGGGCTAATAACTGTTTGTGGTTGTGGATATTTTCTGAAAAAAGAAGAATATCATCAACGTAGATCAGGGTACTGTGCAAGATGGGTTCAAAAATACGAATCATGGTTTTTTAGAACAATGAGGGGGCTGTCTTGAGGCCAAAAGGTATTACAGTCTATTGGTATTGGGCTGTAGGGATTCAAAATGCTATTTTGAGTCTATCTGAAGGATGGATACCAAGTTGTTAAAATTCAGCTTTAAGGTCAAACTTGAAAAAGATATGGACTTTGGAAAGTTGGGTAAACAGGACATTAGTTTTGGGTAATGGAAATTTGTCATCTTGGAGGAAGTGGTTAAGAGGTTTATAGTCAATGACTAACATCTTTTTATTCCAAAGCCTTTCTGATATTTTTTCAACGTAAAAGGCTTGGCAAGCTCGGGATGAATTCGTGGGCTCAATGTGGCCTTGTTGTAACAATTGCTTGCACTTTGCTTTGGCTAAGGCTAGGTCAGGAGGAGTCATACCTAGGTGTGATGCTTTGGTGGGATTGACGTCCTCATTTAATTTAAAGGGTAGATGGATAAAGAAAGCTTTGTTCTTCCAAGGAGGATGAGGGTAAATCAGTTCATGATTTTTTTATTCAACCGATTATATTAGTTTGAGTTTCAAAACTATAATAAAAAGGAGGGACAGACCTATAATAATATGCAGAAATATAATTTTAAAAAATTCATAATTAATAATATTAAAATAAAATAAAAGGGTATTTAATCTAAACATAGAAAATATTAACTTTAGAATAAAGATTTATATAGTTGAAGTGGAATGGCCATTAAAGGAAATAAACTCTCCAACGGTACGTAGAATTCAAATTTGAACGTTCCCCGCCTACTCCACTCTCTGTACGCTGCACAAAGAAATGCAAAAGACCTAAGATTTCCATTCTTCCCTCTTGTTCTAATTCTAAAAGAATCTTTGTCGCAAGAAAGCTTTCTTTTCGATTGTACCTAAACTTGTTTCCCATTTCTCAAACGCCCCAAAAAGCTCTGATCTTTATGGATGATACCCAATTCAACAATCCGTACCAAGACCCAGAAACCCTATTCCCAAATTCCTCTGTTTCTGAGGTTTTTGAGTGGGGGAATGATGTCAAATTCGACGAAGAAAGTAAAGATTCCGTCATTGATGGAGATTGGGATTCCTTGGTTGATTCCATGCTTTGTGACTCAAATTCAAGACTAATCCCATCTGGGTTTGCTAGGTCGAATTGCACAGGTTTGTATTCCAGTCCAATATCATGTTATTTATGCTGCAAATTTCGCCTATTTTTCTTCTTCTTCTTCTTCTTTTGATAAAGAAATGATGATTACGGAAGGAAATTAGGCAGCGAGTCTTCTATATTTACTTTATAAGTATTCGATATTTGAAAATAGAGAATCCTCATGAAAATATCCTCTTTAGTTGCATTTTTTAATGTTATATTTGATGACCTAGTTGTCTACTTTTCTATAGTTAAATAGATCAATAAATAAACCGTTCTGTCTTAGGATTATAGTCTGAGGTAGCAGCTTACTTTTGCAATTGATGTATAAGATTTTGTTAATTCTGGAGTTTCAACACTTTTAGGAAATATAATGGTTGCTAAAATCTTTACTGTTGTTTTTACCAGATGAAATTGTGATGTTTGTAAATGCTGGATGTGAAGCTTCAATTGAAGCAGATTGCACTGTCAAATTTCTGGGTGACACCAATTTTGAAGGAGGAAATGTTTTACGAACCAATGAGCTTATAAATGAGGCCGTAGATTACCCATTCATCTATCAGTCTGCAAGATTGGGTAACTTTTGTTATCGGTTCGATAATCTTCCTTCCGGAGGCTATCTTGTTGATCTTCATTTCGCAGAGATTATAAATACAAATGGGCCTAAGGGAATGAGAGTATTCAATGTATTCATGCAGGAAGAGAAGGCAAGTCAACTAAGTAAAATATACTTTGATTGCAAACTTTGGTCTTTCTTTTTTGGTCTTCTTTGAGAGGCATAAGAAAAATTGGTGCTTATAGTTTTCAATTTTGGGAAAAATGGCAGGTCTTAACAGAATTTGATATCTTTTCTGTTGTTGGAGCCAATAAGCCATTGCAATTAGTTGAATCAATGGTCTCAGTGAAGGATGATGGAATGCTTGTTATAAGATTTGAAGGGGTTATGGGAAGCCCAGTTGTTAGTGGAATTTGCGTAAGGAAAGCACCTAAGGTGTCAGGTAACATTGTTATTAGTTATGTGGTTAAATTCATCCTTTAGGATCTCAAAATATCATAGCAGATTAAACAAAATTTCAAATTTTCCTCGCTTGTGAATGAGTACAGTTCCTTGCACGTCACAAGAACATCTCAAATGCAACAATTGTGCTGCTGAGATTGAAGTTTCATCAGATCAGGTTAGATATATCTTATGTGAAAAAGATTTCAGCTTTGAAGCTTTTAAGTTGTTGCTTATTTGGTTTTCCATTTTGGACTAGCAGAAGAAACTCATGCGGACAAAAGCTACAGACAAATATGAAAAGAAGATACAAGAACTCATTACTGAGTGCCAGCGCAAGACAAATGAATGTCATGAGGCTTGGATGTCGTTGACTACGGCAAATGAACAGCTGGAGAAGACTAGAATGGAACTTGATAATAAGACCTTTGAGACCCGCTCTTTAGGTAATTCTGTGTGGCATTTACACTGTGCTGCAGTTATACATACTTTCTTGATTAGTCTAATTAATCCTGCCAATTTAGTTTCTTGGTTAATTTACTTAATATTTGAATGTATTGATTTGTAATGTTGAATATCCTGAGCTCAAGTATGTTGTGAGCATTGAGAGTATCAAATGGAAGAGGATTCTTGGGTTATAGTATCGTCATTGTAGCATTTGTTGCACCTTGCACAGGACCAGCTAAAAATGTTTATAGGATACTGAGTATTGACTACAAGAGAATAAGCAATATTGTTTGCTGGTTTTCATTGTTTAAATCAGCTTCTTCCTAGGAATCACATCCTGGATAACGCTTAATTTAGTAATATAATTTCTGATATTTCCCTTTGTGACAGTTCAAACTATGGGGAAACAATCTGAAAATCTGAGGAATATTACCAGCATGTATGAACGTGATAAAAAATACTGGGCAGCAGCAGTCAAGAATTTACAAGAAAAAATTAAAGTAATGACACCTCATTATAATTAATACATTAAAATTTATCTTCCTTATGTTCATTCTTTGTCCTAATTACTTTGTTTTTTGTCATATACATGTGTAATTGATTTATGTATAGATGATGAAGGAAGAGCATTGTCAGCTTTCTCGTGAGGCACATGAATGTGCTGGTTCTATACCTCAGTTGAATAACATGGTCACAGGAGTTAAGGCATTGGGTAAGTTTGAACTACACCAATAATAGTTGATAGGTTTTGCACTGGTATATTCCTGTGCATCTGCATGGCTTATAGAATCACTTTGCAGTTGCACAATGTGAAGATCTCAAGGCAAAGTATAGTGAAGAGCAAGCAAAGAGAAAGGAGCTGTATAACCAAATTCAGGAGGCTAAAGGCATGCCTTCTCTCTCTTTCCCTGAGCGATAAACATATCTATGTAATAATCCTACTCCAATAGACCCAAATAACTTAAGTTTGCGACATTCCCGTCGCAACTCATGCTGATGCTGTGCTAAATTTGCTTTGGTACAATTGCTAAGCCAAGACCAGACCCTTGAGTATTGTGGGACTTGTCTCAAAGTCTTGGGATGTTATAATCTATCTGCTCAATTATACAGGGGAAATTTTGAATTGAAACAAACATTTCTTTATATCAAATATCAGGAAATATCAGGGTTTTCTGCCGGTGTCGCCCATTAAGTAAGGAGGAGATATCAGCTGGATATAAAATGGTTGTTGACTTTGAAGCAGCAAAGGATGGAGATCTTGGGATTCTAACTGGTGTCTCCACTAGAAAGACTTTTAAATTTGACAGGGTTTACACACCAAACGATAACCAAGGTATTCATGGAGCACTAACATTTTAGTTGACACACGGTTAGCATTTCCCATATGACATGCACATTAAACCTTCTTTTTATTTGTCTAATTATCTTGATAGTTGATGTATTTGCGGATGCCTCGCCACTGGTCATCTCAGTGCTAGATGGGTACAATGTTTGTATATTTGCATATGGTCAAACGGGAACAGGAAAGACGTTTACAATGGAGGGCACTGAGCAAAACAGGGGAGTCAATTATCGAACTCTTGAGCAATTATTTAAAATTTCCAAGGAAAGGAGTGAAACTTTCACGTACAGTTTATCTGTTAGTGTGCTTGAAGTCTATAATGAGCAAATCAGGGACTTGTTGGCTACATCTCCAACATCAAAGAAGTAAGTTACTGTAGTTCTGTACATGTACAACTTGTTGCTGAGCTTAATTGAGCTGCTAAACCTTTGGAAGTTTACATGAGTTTGTGAAAGGAGTGATTGTCCGTTAATATTATGGAATCAATCAAGTATATTTATAACCAAAAGTGTTTGAATAGTTCAAGGTTTCTTATGATTGTAACAATTTGTGTATGATTAAAATATATTAATCTGACATAAACGCTATTAGCATTGAAAAAGGCGACGTTGTTTGGCAAAATTGCATGAGAACACAAAGTCCACTGAATTCTCTTTTTTGTGCATTGACAGGTTGGAGATCAAACAATCTTCTGAAGGGTCCCATCATGTTCCCGGCATTGTAGAAGCTAAAGTTGATAACTTGAAGGAAGTGTGGAATGTACTGCAGGCTGGAAGCAATGCTCGATCTGTTGGATCCAATAATGTCAATGAACACAGCAGTCGGTCTCACTGGTATCAAGCTCTGTTATTTTCCTTCATTTTGCTTAACCATTAGAAACTTCCTCCTCATTTTGCTTCCCCATTTGATCAGTATGCTATGTGTAATGGTAAAAGCAAAGAACTTGATGAATGGTGAATGCACCAAGAGCAAGCTTTGGCTTGTAGATCTGGCAGGCAGTGAGAGGCTGGCAAAAACTGATGTGCAAGGGGAACGGCTTAAGGAAGCTCAAAATATTAACAGATCCCTTTCCGCTCTTGGAGATGTTATATATGCTTTAGCAACTAAAAGTAGTCATATTCCATACAGGTTTACACTGACTTTTCCATTATGTTTTTCCCTCAGAATTATTATACTTGGTTGTAACAATTTCTGCTATTTGGTTTCAGGAACTCTAAGTTGACACATCTACTTCAAGATTCCTTAGGTAAATGACTAATGTTGTAAGAGGTTTCCATACTTTTGAAGGAGTATTAGTTCAGGCTTTGTGTTCATATTGGATATGTTGCAAAGTTAGCCTTTAAATTTGAGATATTTAAGTCAGCCATTTTAAACATATCATATGTGTGTTGCAGGGGGTGACTCCAAAACTTTGATGTTTGTGCAAATTAGCCCCTCAGAGCAGGACTTGAGTGAGACTCTGAGTTCGTTAAATTTTGCAACTAGGGTTCGAGGGATTGAGTTGGGCCCTGCAAAGAAGCAAATTGATACAAGTGAGCTTCAGAAGATGAAAGCAATGGTGGGTTTGGTGATTTAGAATTGGTGCAATTTTTCAGTTTCCATTTTATAATACTATTTTCTCTCCTTATGATTAATTTATTTGGTATAAAAATTATTATTGTTCTTTTTCTCCCTGTGAAGCTTGATAAAGTAAGGCAGGAATCCAAATCCAAAGATGAACTGTTAAGGAAGACAGAAGAGAGCTTACAAAACCTGGAGAGCAAGGCAAGGGGCAAAGACTATATTTACAAAAACCAGCTAGAGAGGATCAAAGAACTTGAAGGCCAACTTGAACTGAAGTCTAACTTGTATAGCCAGTCAGAGAAGCAAGTCTCACAACTTTCAGATAAATTGAAGGGGAGGGAAGAGATTTGCAATGCTCTCCACCAAAAGGTTGCCTTCAACTTGGTTTATTATTGATGTAGTTTTTATATCTGCTACTTTAATTTTTCCTAAATAATCAAAGCTTACTATCTGGTGAAGGTCAAGGAACTAGAGAACGAGGTTAGAGAGCGACAGCAGTCAGATTCTGCTGCTTTTCAGCAGAAGGTTGGCGTCTCATGCATTAAGCTATTTTGAAATAAGTGATTTTTTAGAATTTATGCTTTGTAAGTTTCACTTAGCTTTTTCTATAGCTGCAATTAGATTAAAAGGAAAGCGTTATTCACTACTTTTCACTTCAAACAGGTTAAGGAACTTGAGAACAAGCTGAAAGAGCAAGCACGAGAGTCTGAATTTCATTCCCTCACACTTCAAAATAAGGTTTGTAAAGGATTTATTAGCATTTTTTCTTCAATGGGGAACTGAGAATCGATTTTATCATGCATGGTTTACATTTTCAGCTGCCTGTCCTTTTTCTAGGTTAAGGAGCTAGAGAGAACATTGATGGATCATGAACATAACTCGGAGACCGTGTTACTTCAGCAAAAGGTTACATGTCAACATTTTCAGCTATATGATTAATAATCTCTATTAGAATCGTGCATATTATTGTTATTTTACATTACTGCATGAATGGTTTAAAGAATCTCTATTTTATACAAGGTTTTTGGTGGTTCTATTTGTGTTTTACAATGAATTGAAAATGAATGTTATATTTATTGACTTTGTTATGACAGATTAAGGAGCTAGAAGACAAGCTGAGAGAACAAGAAAAGCAATTACAGTGTATGCAAAATCAAGATTTTCCTGGTATAATAAGGGCCACACCTAATGCAGGAAAAACCTGCATGAGAGATGATGAATTCCTGAGGAGTTCATCAAGTTATGTCCTGAGGAGTTCAAACTCAATTAACTGTCCATCAAGTCATGGCTTTGCACTGCCAAAAGGAAATGATACTCTCGTCCATGAGTCAAGGAAGAAAAGACAATACAGAAGTGGAGAAATAGAGAACAATCCGCCAAAAATTGCTAGGGTTATGAGAACAGCAAAGCCAGTGACAGTTGCTGCTCCAGGGCCATTGACTCACAAGAGAATTAAAAGAGATCAGGGACAAGGAATTAAGGAGAGGGATGCTAAGAAAAAGATTTGGTCTAGATAGCATAATATTATTCAACCAAAACTTGTCTTTTTTTTTTTTCTCTTTATGATACATATGTATTAATATTTTATCCTTAAAAAATATAGTTCTCTCTGCGCTTAGCGTGAATGAAAATTACATTTTTAAGCCAATAGAAATGAAATTAAAATTCCTTTATATTTTAAAAATTTAAAATTCCTCCAAACTAGCTTTGTTATTTTAATCGATCACACACTATGGATGCATTAATTTGACAACGCATAAAATTTTCATTCTTCCTGTAGAATTTTTCTCACGTAAACTCAGTCTATCATAAGTCTAAGATATAATATGTATAGTGAAATCTATCTATTAAATATATGGATTTCACATAAATTTCCTCTTGCTATATACCACAATTAGGGAATTGTGCAATTGGTTATTAATAATTTTAATATATAAATAAATTTAATTTTCATATTTTTTTAATTTTAGTGTATGAAAATTGTAACAACCCAATTTTTCTAATAAATATATTTTATTTTTCTTTTATTGACCTGATAATCTATTGATATTTTATTCATGAATTTAAATTAATATTTTAACAATGGTAATTTTTATTAAATGGGTGTCATTTTGTTTTTCATATATTATTATTATTATTATTATTATTATTATTATTATTATTATTATTATTATTATTGTTGTTGTTGTTGTTTTAACTTGAAAGCTAAAATTTCAAAGAATTAAAAATTTGGACTTAAGTGAATAACTCATGAAACTTTAGGGACTAGCTATGTAATTAAAAGATAAAAAAAAAACAAAACCAGAAAAAAAAATGTAGCAGCCCCCCCCCCCCTTCCATGCATCCTTTCCCGATTTCCCCCTTCCCATTCTTTTCTTTCCCTTCTCTTTCGGCAAGAGCCCAAGCCGGTCGGCAGGACAACCACCCAGTGGCCACCGGAGCTGCTCTAGATGGCGAGAGGTGGCAGCAACGCAGGTCGACGAGAAAGAGAGAGAGAGAAAGCAAGCGCTTGAGTGAGTTGGAGGCCAACTCCGGCCATTGTGCTGTCGGACGGAGGTGGAAGACGTCGGCGAACCTTCTTGGATGGTAAGGACCCCAGTTCCCGGCCAAGCATGCCGGAATCCATGGAGTTTTTTGGCAAGATCAGGAGGAGAGAGAAAATGTTGGGCAGCTAGCATTCTGGCCATTTTTCTGGCAATCCGACCGTTGGATCAGAAATTTGAGACCACCGATGGTCTCGGAACGGTGAAATCTACGAGATAAGACTAGTCCCACTCCGATCGGACATCATTTGAAAAAGGCGATAATCGAACGGTCCAGATCACTTGGTGAGATTTTTACACTTTTTCGATTTACAAAATTTAAAAATAATTTTATGATAATTATTAACACAATTTGGATTTAATTTAGGTGTAATCGGATCGAGGATAACTCACCGGCGTTGGGACTGCATTTTCAGCCAGATCTGGCTGCCTGGCAGCCCGTCTTAGAACGTGGTCGATATTATAGTCAATCCTAGCATTTTCAGACGTTTTGGACGTATTCCAGGTGTCAGAATTGGCATAGGTAAACTCGAACTCCAAATTGCTCATTTCCGGCTAATACCGATTTTGAATAAAATTCATAAAATATTCGTGGATGATCAGAAAATTATAAGTCTTTTTGCAATAGCCTTATAATATTATTAAGGACTGTGAGGCAAAATTTTAGAATTTTTAGAGCTCGTTTGGGTAGTTTTTGCAAAAAGGCTAATTATAGGGGCTAAATTGTAAATTTTCAAATTGTGGTTGTTGACTGTTTGGGTGGGTCCAGGAGGGGCCTTGTGATGTGATTGAGTTTTGATTATGTGATTGACAGATATAGTAGTGTATTTTGAAGCCTTTTGCAGATTGGGTAGGTC
The DNA here is from genome assembly GCF_030052815.1 of Hevea brasiliensis. NCBI lineage: Eukaryota > Viridiplantae > Streptophyta > Magnoliopsida > Malpighiales > Euphorbiaceae > Hevea > Hevea brasiliensis. The sequence goes on along the minus strand of NC_079502.1, from coordinate 100,320,004 downwards.
CTAGGTATAAGGGAGACTCCTCTACTGAATTTTCGGCACAAATTGGGATGTGTTTGCCTCTTTAAAATTTATTTTTATTTGAATTAGCACTAATAAATTCACAATAAAATTATGTAGGTAATCAGAATCAACTATCTTTCTTCACCCAACCTCTACAGTCGTCTCTGGTGTACTATGAGTAAAATATTAATTTTAATTATAATTTCGATATTATTATATGTTCAAGCATGCCCATGCATCACTTATAAATATGTATCTATGTAGTTAAATACTAGGCACTTTTTATATTGCATTCATAATTAATAAAGTGCCATGGATGTTATTTGTGATAATTTGGAGCAGTGTGTGTGCGTTGACGTGCGTATGATATGGTATTGGATAAGGATGGGTAAACACTGCTTGAGAGACACTCACTTGGACCCGGTCCTCTATGGATAAGTCGGGGTAGACACGGCTTGAGAGACACTCGCTGGGACCCTGCATTTGGTTTATTAAGTGAAAGTCCGGCTTGAGAGACACTCACTGGTAGAGGTTGGATTAAGAGAGCTGTATAGGGGATCAGCTCTCATATATATACTGTTTGAACAGTATTGGGTGTGTGAGTGCTCTAAATTGCCTTTTTACTATTATGATGTAATTTGTATGAAATTTATGATGATGTTGCATTCCATTCCTTAGGATGCATTAGCTTTAGATAGTTATAGAAATTGTGGTTAGAATTAGTATTTTACTCTCTGAGTAGAACGCTCACTCTTGTTCACTCTATTTTTTCAGGCTACAGGAGGAGACCTTTTTTAGAATAACCTGCTTCTTTTCTCGCAGGTTATCAATAATTACTGAATTTTATTATTATTCTCTAAATTTGAAATTTAGAACTCTGCATGTATTAGAAATAGTATAGACCCTATTAGAAATTGTGAATTTAAATTCTTGAGGTTAATAAATAGAGATTTATATGATACTTAAATAATTTGTAAATGATGTAACCGGGTTAAGCTGGACTCCCTTATTTTGAGTTTCTGATAATTATTGGGTTAAGTTGGCCCGAAATAAAATTATAATATTTTAATTTAAATTATTTTATATGCATGTGGAGCCTAAATTATGGGTCTGGTCATGGGTTTGGGAACAGTAAGGCTTACTACGGGCCTTGAGGGCTTTATGCTAACCCAGATCCTAGTGCCGGTTCGGCCTATAGGTTGGGTCATGACAGAAATTAAATAATATCTTAATTTTTTTATTAATTATTTCATATTTTATTTTTTTATATATTTTATTTTTTATTAATTAAATATTTCATATTGTTATTAATTTTTTTTATCTCTCAAATTTTTTATAAAAATTTCATAATAAAAATAATAAAAACATAGTAATATAATCGAAACATTATTTAAAGATATAGTTACTTTTTATATATTTTATTTTTTATTAATTTTTTTATCTATTAAATTTTTTAATAAAGGTTTTATAATAAAAATATAAAAATATAAAAATATAATAGGAATATTGCTTAAAATGTAGAATCCTTTAAAGTTGATTCAACCATATTATTCTTTTTTTCATTTTAAATATCAAAATTGTGTTATATAATTAAAAAAAATAAAAGAGAATTAAAATGGAGAAATGTCACATGACAATACCATAAGAGAAAATGTTACATAACAATATCATAAGAATACTTTTCTCTTATATATATATATATATATATATATATATATATATATATATATATATTTACGATTATAATTAAGCTTATTAATTGAGTCAACCTGAATCAATGAGAGGAGAGTTTCGCTATCAAATCTATTTGGTAAGGATAAATTTATTTATAGGCTGGGGGATTTTCCCAACTTATCTCTAAAAATAACAAGTTAATCAATGAACTTTAGTTAGTAAGGAATTATCTATAAGGGTGCATTTGGTACGGGGTTAATAAAGGTTAATAATTAACCTTGTAATTTTTAATGCAGTTTGGATGCTTTAAAGTGAATAGGTTAATTTTTAACCTCATTAACATTTAACCTCTTTTTATGGGTTAAATGTTAACTATGGGGTGGGTAGATTAGCAGAAGCTAAATACACTATTTATATATCACTTCCCTATTTCTTCTCAACTTGTTTTATTTTTTGGTCCTTTTATCTCCAAAAGCTCTTCGTCTTCTACAACAACAAGAAGGTACGATTTTTTTTTTCAATCACACGAGCAAGACTATATATGGATTTCTATCTTATTTATTCCATTATGAGTTGCAAAAAAATTATATATATATTAAGGGATGTTTCTTTTCGTACTGATGATTCTTTTCTTACTGAACCATATATGGGTTTTCGTTGATGATTTTTTTTGTACTGTACCATTATATGAGTGATGGGTACTCCGCAAGTATACGGGTCGTTCAAGTAGTAAATAAAAGATATCGCTCCACAGAGATTTATTGTTTGAGTACCAAACTATAAAAGTCACGATTATTTGGGCTATCAATAATTTGTGCCAAAAATAGAGTAAGAGATGTAGCAAATTAAATTAAGAAAATAAGGAAATTATAATAAATTAAGCAATTAAAATTCTAAACGCTATACTAATTTACTAAAATTTCAGCAAGTGACAAAAGATTTAATTAATTAATGGTAAAAATTGATTTCATAGTTGAGGTTCATGAAGTAAATTTCATTGGGATTTGAATAGGCAAAACCAAGATTAAGGAAAATACAAGTTTGAAGGAAGTTGATTCTGATTTCTTTTAATTTCTCTTTCAAGCAAACTAAAGAGTATTTTAAAGGAAACTAAACCCCATTATCATGCGATGTTTAATCACCCAAAACCCTTTAAGCACTTTAATCAACTAGAAATTTCTCTTAACTCACTAGTTTATTTCTAACACTAGGTGATTAAGTTCATCATCTTGATTATCTATTATAGATTTTCACCTCTCGGTCATTCAATATAAGATTAAGAACAAAACCCAAAGGGTACCAGCAATGGGTATGTAAATAAGCACACAAGATAAGTATAAAAACTTATATATACTAAAATATGATTAAAACTAGTCCAAATCCATAAATAAAACTTAAATCTTTTTTCCCAACTTTGAAATTTTAAGTATCTACTCACTCATGCTTATATTTACAAGTAGTAAATATGAAAAAGAGCAAGAAAACATGAAAATAAGACTAAAAATAAAAGAATCCAGAAGAAGAAGATCTAAATCTCTGAAAATGAAAGCTGGAAATGTTACTCTGCAGGTGTTTTTCCTCCAAAAATGGTGTGATTCCTTCTTTCCTTCCTCTTTTGATTTTTCTTTCTCTTTCTCCTTATTGTAAAAATGAGAAAATGATGCTTATATATCTCCTCAAGATTTGCTCTAAAAATAGTCTCTAAAGAGATAAAGACAAAAGGTGTGAAAAAAGAAAATTTTTCCATATCAGCAAATCTGCCAGCGCCATCCCATATGCCTTATGTTGATTTAAGTTATTTTCAACTTGCCTCATGTCGATTCGGAGGAGGAGCCTTTAGATTCTGCACGACCAGCTACACGGGGCATGTTGAAGCCCTTGAAACTTTCGGCATATTTTGTTCCAAAATCTCTGTCCACACGACCTAGTGTTGAATTTACATGCCTCATATGGATTCCAGCTGGCTGACTCTTTTTTTCACACGACCTTTAACACGGGGCATGTTGAAGCCCTTGAAAATCTCGGCTGGTCTTCTTCTTTAAGCAAATTTTCTTCATTTTTCACACTACTTTAAGCTTCCAAATCACTTTTAATTTCTTCTATATAGACCTTTTTGCCTTTAAACCTTATTAAAACCTATCAAAAACATTAAAATTCCAAAAATAAAATATAATGAAACTAAAATTAACAAATTAACTAAAATAAGCATTAAAAACATAAAAATACTAAACTAAAAAGGGCAAAATGGATGCAAAACTACCTTAAAATATTTATATAAAATTGGTTTATCAAATTCCCCCAAACTCAAACCTTTGCTTATCCTCAAGCAAATTAAAAATAATTATATGCAATTGGGGTACCTCTTTTTCTTAAATTCATGAAAATCACTCATCAAAGCTCTCAAACTTACCTCTAGCCACCAACAAACCATATACCAACCTTCAAGGTATAAGGAATTCAATTCTCACTAAAGTTATCATTGCTTAGCCTCAGATCAATTGTTCATTCCATCAAACCCAAACCAATCAATTACATAGAGAAATCATGCTCAAATAGGCTCTAAAACAATCCATAAACTAAAATGTCTCAAATGATGATGGAAATAGTTAAATGGAGGAATAATGTGCCAATCACATAGGCAAACCAACTATTCCAATCTCCACTAATATAGCAAAATACTATCAAAAGATCAAAAGGACTTTTAATGGTTGTAATGGGGCTAAAGGGTAATAATGTGGCTAACAAATAAAATGTAAAAGGAAAGCAAAACATAAGCATAATTAAATTGTTAAAAAGATTAAGATATACTTTTCTTTTATTTTTATTTTTATTTTATTTTATTATTTATTATTATTTTTTGAATTAAATGGGAGGAACAACTTTACAATAAATCACCAATGCTAGCATATAATTTTTGAACTCTTTAAGGGACTACATAAATAACATTGAATTTTGTATTGCAATTGTCTCTTTTTAATCCACCCCCAAACTCATTTCTTTATGTACTTGGGTGCTAAATAGTTTCTATAACATGATATGATTGCTAGCTAATTTTACTTTAGTACTTCTCCCATTTAATTATTATATACTTCTCTCACTTTTTTTTTTAAAGGTATCTATCACTTAAACAAATTATTCTCATAAAGGGTAGGTAAGTGTTTAGGTTTATGGCTAGGTAGATTATGGGTACTAAGGAAATAAGGGGTATAAATGAATGTACAAATTGGTTTCAAAAGGAAATTTTAAAGTGGGGTTGGTTAAGGCTAAAAATATGGATTTAAAATTAAAAGAATGCCTTGATCATTTCTCTTTCAAGTGAATACTAAGATTTCCCCTCGAAAGGTCTAGAAGGCTTGTTCTACGATTGGTGAGAAACAATTAGTTATTTGTTACTCTAGAGTTTTTTTTAAGCACTCAAAACTCAATGTAATTAATTAGGTGGCCCTTGGCTAAGAAGATATAAACTTAGATAAGAATCTTATAGCCTTATACCAATCTGGAACTTTCAATCCATCAAACCCATCTAGAGGAAAGCTCAATTGCTTTTAAAAATGATTCTCAATCTTCTAAGAATTAGGTAGAAATTTATTATTATTTTTTGTATGCATGATTCCTAAAATAAATGCAAAACTTAAGTAATAAAAAAAATGAAATAAAAACTATATATAATCTATATGATATCTATATGCAAGTATATATATTTACATGGTGTAGGTGTATGACGTATGTGAACTAAGTAACTAAGTATAAATAAAATGGAATTTAAGTAATGCAAATAAAAAGGATTAAAAATTTTACGCTCCCCTAAACTCAAATGAGACATTGTTCTTAATGTCTAAAATGAATGTAAAGATGGACAATGTAACACCCTAGGCAAATCCCACATCGACAAAACACGGGAGAGTTGCTGGGTTTATAAGTTGATGGTTTGTAACCCCTATTGACGTGTTTTAAAACCGTGAGGGCTTTGGCCCAGAGCGGACAATATCACTAGTGGGCCGGGCCATTACATTTGTGGTATCAGAGCCGCTCCGCGTGCAACCTTGAGCGATGGTGGGGCAAACCTCGAGGGGCTTTGAGTCCCATAAAGGGGGTGGATTGTAACACCCTAGGCAAATCCCACATCGACAAAACACGGGAGAGATGCTGGGTTTATAAGTTGGTAGTTCGTAACCCCTAGTGACGCGTTTTAAAATCGTGAGGGCTTCGGCCCAGAGCAGACAATATCACTAGTGGGACGGGCCGTTACATTTGTGGTATCGCGAGGGCTTCGGCCCAGAGCGGACAATATCACTAGTGGGACGGGCCGTTACATTTGTGATACCACAAATGTAACGGCCCGTCCCACTAGTGATATTGTCCGCTCTGGGCCGAAGCCCTCGCGATTTTAAAACGCGTCACTAGGGGTTACGAACCACCAACTTATAAACCCAGTATCACAAATGTAACGGCCCGTCCCACTAGTAATATTGTCCGCTCTGGGCCGAAGCCCTCACGGTTTTAAAACGCGTCACTAGGGGTTACGAACCACCAACTTATAAACCCAGTATCTCTCCCGTGTTTTGTCGATGTGGGATTTGCCTAGGGTGTTACAATTCACCCCCCTTATGGGACTCAGCATCCTCGCTGAGGTTTGCCCCACCATCGTTCAAGGTTGCACGCGGAGCAGCTCTGATACCACAAATGTAAGGGCCCGTCCCACTAGTGATATTGTCCGCTCTGGGCCGAAGCCCTCACGATTTTAAAACGCGTCACTAGGGGTTACGAACTACCAACTTATAAACCCAGCATCTCTCCCGTGTTTTGTCGATGTGGGATTTGCCTAGGGTGTTACAGACAAACGGTGAATAAACTAATCAGCTCATACAGTATGTACAATTGGGAATTAAAGCTAAATAAGAACAATTAATTCAAAATTAAGCTCAAAATAATATGAACAATGTAGCTTAAAGAAAATATGTGCAAAAGTATCCCAATTATATCAAATTAAATAGAAGTGAGTGAGGTGAAAAAGGGAAAAGTGAATTGGAAAATTTTAGAGTTTAGGTTTTTAGGTGAACATGTGCGCTGATTGAGTAACATGAGGCATGTTGAAGTAAAGGTAAATTGGCATGCCATGTGCTCAATGCTGATCAACTGACACTGGGTACCAACATGGGGTATGTCATGCTCCCGGAAAATTTCGGTGGGTTTCAAAAATTTTGCAATTTTAAGCAATTCAAATAGCTCACATGATAACATAACCCTTAGTATGAGGCATGTCATACTCATTGTTATTAGACCTGATATAAAACTCAAGATTTCACTCTAAAAATCCAAAATTCTAAAAGTACTCTATCAAAGAACAACCAAATCAGTATGAATTATTGACCAAAACACTTCAAAATAGATTTCAACCATAGTTCACACCTCAAAACACAAAAGTTTAAGTCAATATCATATATTGTTAACCCATATGCTCATACCATCAAAGCATATTCAATATATCCAATAAAAGTCAAGAAAGTACTGTTCACATGATATATAGCAAACTCAATCTTTAATGCATGCTTGACACTCAAAATAACAAAAATCAATACCTTAATACTTTATATTAAATTTCCACCAAATTAACACTTCAAAACACATATATCAACTAAACTTCCTCATTTCATCAAAGTATATTCAACCTAATAGCAATTTGGCATTAAAGAAAAAATATTATTCACAATGAGATAAAAGTGCAGAATACTTTCCCAAATAGCAATTACCCTTCCTTTTTGCAACATATTACTAACTCCAAATTATAGCAATCATCCCTTCAAGATTAACAAGTTTAAAATAAGCTAAATTGGCCAAACTAACACATAAACATAGCTAGAACACTGAAATAAGCCAAAATTAAATACAAACATGTTAAGCATCATTGCACAATCCTAGAGTAAAATTTAATCCTTATCATCAATTTCTCTCAACTAAATTTTCTGATTTCATTCTAGCTCAAGCAATACATCATCATGAAAAAAAAAAATTACTATTTACCAACAAATTAAAAGAAACATAGAAAACTTCCCCTAAATCAGCAACATAGTTTTCTTTGCAGCATTTTTCAAAACATCCAATTTTTGCATTTCGCCTACAAACCAAAAATTAGAAAAATATCAAAATTTGAGTTATAAGGGATGACATAAGAAAAAGAAAATTAACAAACTACTAAAAATTAACTTGGGTTGCCGCCCAAGAAGCGCTAATTTAAGGTCATTAACTTGATCCCTTTTCAGTTCATGGTGGTTGGAATTGGAAAGTATTGCCTCCCTTCTCAATAGGTGATGCAATAAATTTGTACTTCAACTTTTTCCTATTTACTATGAAAGCACCTGTTGCTTTGTTTAGAATCCCAACCACACCTTGCAAATTACTCTTACAAACTTGAGATGAACCTTCTGCTTTGAGTTGTTTAGATGGAGCCTTAAGTTTTACTCTTGGAGTTTCATTCTTATCAAAAGGAAGTGGCAAAGGAGACTTTTTCTTTCGCATTGTATGCTAATTATACTGAGAATGAAGAGTAATTTGACTTCCCTCCAACTTAATATTTTCCATTCCAGTATCATTTTTTATAACATTCACTCTATAGCAAGAATTTACCATAGTTGATTCCTTGGAATCTTGGAATAAACTGAATTCTATTTCCTCTTCTCCAACTTTCAACTTCAATTTCCCATTCTTCACATCTATATTAGCTCCTGCAGTAGCTAAAAATGGTATTCCAAGTATGATGGGTGTTCTTACATCCTCCTCCATCTCTAGAACCACAAAATCCACAGGAATAAAAAATTTTCTAACCTTCAATGGCACATTCTCTAAAATTCCCACTGGATATTTGATAGATCTATCAGCCAATTACAAAGAAATGGTGGTGGGCTTCAAATCTCCTACCTTCAACTTTTCACATATAGATAGTGGCATTAAAGTTACACTAGCTCCAAGATCACACAATGCTTTATTAATACTAGTATCCCCAATATGACAACGAATAGAGAAACTTCCTGGATCCTTCAATTTCGGTGGGAGCTTATTCTGCAAGAGAGCACTACACTCCTCTATTAATGCCACAGTTTCATAATTTTCTAGTCTCTTCTTATTTGACAAAATTTCTTTCAGGAACTTAGCATATGAAGGCATTTGAGAAATTGCATCTGCAAATGGAATGTTGATGTATAATTTCTTCAAAACTTCTAAAAATTTCTCGAACTGCTTATTTAGCTTTGCTTTCTGAAACCTCTGAGGATATGACAATGGTGGCTTGTATGGTGGTGGAGACATATACTTTTCCTCTTTTTCTTTTTCAACTTCCTTCTTCTTGTTTGCTTCCTCATTAACTTCATCATGATTTGAAGTGGATTCATTCTTGTCTTCATCTTCTTTCTTCTTTTCCTCTTCTACCTCATCTCTCTTTTCATCTCCCACAATCTTCCCACTCCTTAGGATCACTGCCTTGCAATGTTCTCTAGGATTCTCTGGTTGACTTGGAAGTTTTCCTTGTGCTTTGCTAGAAGAATTTGCTTGTTGAGCTATTTAGTTTTCCAACATCCTGTTATGAGTGGCAAGCTAGTCTATCCTTGAAGTTAATTGTTGAATCATTTCTCCTTGTTTTTGTTGAGCAGCTAAGAAATTCTCCATCATAGACTTCAAAATTGAATCTTGGTCTGAAGACTGATGTAACACCCTAGGCAAATCCCACATCGACAAAACACGGGAGAGATGCTGGGTTTATAAGTTCGTGGTTCGTAACCCCTAGTGACTCATTTTAAAACCGTGAGGGCTTCGGCCCAGAGCGGACAATATCACTAGTGGGCCGGGCCATTACATTTGTGGTATCAGAGCCGCTCTGCGTGCAACCTTGAGCGATGGTGGGGCAAACCTCAGCGAGGACGCTGAGTCCCATAAGGGGGGTGGATTGTAACACCCTAGGCAAATCCCACATCGACAAAACACGGGAGAGATGCTGGGTTTATAAGTTGGTGGTTCGTAACCCCTAGTGACGCGTTTTAAAACCGTGAGGGCTTCAGCCCAGAGCGGACAATATCACTAGTGGGCCGGGCCATTACATTTTAATAATGGCCCACTAGTGGCCCGGCCTGTTTCTGATGCTAATCCTGATATTATGGTTGCTTTAAAAGCTTTAGAAGCTAAGGTTGATACTCTTGGTCAGAAGCAAGCCAAGCTTGAGAAAAAGATTAAAAAGAAGTTTTCTGCATTCAGGAAAAAGCAGAAAATCCATGACAAAGAAATGATTGACATTTACAACAAGCTGGCAACCTCTTTTAACCAGCTGTACAACTGGGGCCAAGACATTTTTAAAGAGATGAATGCTATGGTAGAAAACCTGGATACTGCTTCTGAGAAATCCACTGAGCAAGTACCTGCAGCAGCAAATGAGCCCATGCCATCCACCAATGAAGAAGACCAACCAGCTGTCTAGTTTTAGAATTTTGTTTTTGTTAATTTCAGTTAGTTTCTGAAACTTTAGTTTTTAATTGCGCAAATTGGTCAGTTTGCTTTATTCTTCAACTGTTAATTTCCTGGTTATTGGAACATTTATATGTTTTATCTATTTGTAAATGATTTAATTTTTGTTTCTTTTAATTCTGTTTGTTTCATGAATCTTACGTTGGCTTGTTCATTGTTGCTAGCTGCATTGTTTTCTTTTGCTGTGATACTTGCACTATCCTTGTTATATAGATTTCTATTGAATTGATCATTTTCTTTAATTTCAGTTTCTATTAACTATTGTAATAGCATTACTGATATTGCTTTTTAATAGTCATATAACTGAATTATTGACAATACAGCAGCCGCTATTCTCTTAGCCTTGATAATTCTGCCTCTAAGGTAACTTCTCGACATTCATCTGTCACATGTTGACACTGCTTCCCTGTGCCATGCCTCATGCTAAGGGCCATGCTCTCCTATGATCTATTTGCATTGCTTCAAATTTTCAAAATTTTTTAAAACCCACCGAAACTTTCTTGGAGCATGACATGCCCCATTTTGATACCCCATATCAGTTCCTCAGCAGTTGGCACAGGGCATGCTAATTTACCTTTACTTCAACATGCCTTATGCATTTTGATTAACATGCCTCATACTCCCAATACTTATAATTCACATGCCTCATGTACATATTCTGATCATTCACCACTAGGCATGTACGTTCTACATGGTAACTCTGTTCCACTCTTTCTTAGTTTATATCTCTCCAAGTTATCATTTATTGATTTCATTGATATTTCTGCCACTTCGATTAAGCCAATGAGGACATTGTCTAATTTGAGTTTGGGGCAGGGCAAAATTTTTGCAAAATTTTTAATCCTTTTCATTTACATTACTTAAATTGCATTTTATTGCATTTCATTTAAACTTAGTTACTTAGTTCACATACACCATACACCTACACCATGTAAATATATACACTTGTATATAGATATCATGTAGATTACGTATAGTTTTTATTTCAATTTTTTTTATTTTATTTAATTTTTGCATTCATTTTAGGAATCATGCATACATAAAAAAAATATAAATAAATAAATTTTTACCTAATTCTTAGAAGATTGAGAATCATTTTGAAAAGCAATTGAGCTTACCTCTTTTTTATGGGTTTGATAGATTGAAAGCTCCGGATTGGTATGAGGTTATGAGATTCTTATCTAGGTTTATATCTTCTTAGCTAAGGGCCACCCAATTAATTATATTGAGTTTTGAGTGCTCAGAGAAAACTCTAGAATAAGAAATAACTAATTGTGTCTCACCAATCCTAGAACAAGCATTCTAGACCTTTCGAGGTGAAATTTTAGTATTCACTTGAAAATAGAAATGATTAAGGCGTTCTTCAAATTTTAAACTCACATTTTTAACCTTAACCAACCTCACTTTAAATTTTCCCTTTGAAATCAATTTGAGCCTTCATTTATACCCCTTATTTTTTTGGTACCCATAATCTACCTAGCCATAAACCTAAACACTTACCTACCCTTTATGAGAATAATTTGTTTAAGTGATAGATACAAAAAAAAAAAAAAAAAAAAAAAAAAGAGGAGAAAAAGTATAATAATTAAATGGGAGAAGTACTAATGTAAAATTGGCTAGCAATCATATCATGTTGCGAAAAAAAAAAATTATTTGCTATCCAAGTATATAAAGAAATAAGTTTGGGGGTGGATTAAAAAGGGACAATTGCAATGCAAAATTCAATGTTATTTGTGTAGTCCCTTAAAGAGTTGCAAAAAAAAAAAAACAAAATTGTATGCTAGCATTGGTGATTTATTTTAAAGTTCTTCTTCCCATTTGATTCTTAAAAAAAAAAATAAAAAATAAATAAAAAATAAAAAAAATAAAAAAATAAAAAAAATAAAAGAAAAGTGTATCTTGATCTTTTTAACAATTTAATTATTCTTATATTTTGCTTCCCTTTTGCCTTTTCTTTGTTAGTCACATTATTACCTCTTAGCCCTATTACAACCATTAAAAGTCCTTTTGATCTCTTAATTGTGTTTTGTTACATTAGTGGAGATTAGATTAGTTGGTTTACCTATGGGATTGGCACATTATTCATCCATTTAAACTATTTCCATCATCATATGAGACGCTTTAGTTTATGGATTGTTTTAGAACCTGTTCTAGCATGATTTCTCTATGTAATTGATTGGTTTGGGTTTGATGGAATGGATAATTGACCCAAGGCTAAGCAATGATAACTTTGGTGAGAATTGAATTCCTTATATCTTGAAGGTGAGTATATGGTTTGTTAGTGGCTAGAGGTAAGTTTGAAAGCTTGAATGAGTGATTTTCATGAATTTAAGAAAAGGTACCCCAATTGCATATAATTATTTTTAATTTGCTTGAGGATAAGCAAATATTTGAGTTTGGGGGAATTTGATAAACTCATTTTATATAAGTATTTTAGGATAGTTTTGCATCCATTTTACCTTTTTAGTTTAGTAATTTTATGGTTTTAATGTTTATTTTAGTTAATTTGTTAATTTTAGTTTCATTATATTTGATTTTCAGAATTTTAATGTTTTTGATAGTTTTTAATAAGGTTTAAAGGCAAAAAAGTCCATATAGAAGAAATTCAAAGTGATTTGGAAGCCCAAAGTGGTGTGAAAAATGAATAAAATTCGCCTAAAGAAGAAGACTAGCCGAGGCTTTCAAGGGCCTCAACATGCCCCGTGTTGAAGGTCGTGTGAAGATAAGAGTTAGCCAACAGGAATCCACATGAGGCATGTAAATTCACCTTTGAGTC